>NC_033798.1:23213469-23290812 GCF_001876935.1 Asparagus officinalis | reverse complement strand
GAGTCGTAACCTATGATGGGCTGGGCCGGATCAGCCTACGAGTCGACCCGGCCCACGCCCAACCCTACTTAGAGCTTATAACAAGTATCATATAAAAGCAGCTTATAGAAGCAACTTATATATTATAAATTGCTGAAAATAGTTGTTCGATAATCAAATATAAAAACCACTTAAAAAGTAATTATAATGTTTGGTAGAAATGTGCTTAATGATCATCAAGTATATATGGTATATTATACTCCCTTTAAAAGTACGAGTTCGAAAAAATCTTTTCATTGTCAATATTACCCTTAACTTTTTTTTTAAAATATTACATCGCTATCCTAATCTATAGTAGTTATCCCATCTTTTTGAATTGGTAATTAAATGATTTATCATATTCATAATGAGACTTAACATGCTATTGGATAAATGAGATACGTTTGATATAATTCCTTTTATCTATTTCAGTTCGCAAAAAAAAATCTAAAAAACATATGCTAGCTAGCACCTAAAAGTTTTTGCACTTTGTAAAAAATATCCTCTAAGTTTTTTAAGTTGCAAAAACACCCCTAAAAATTCAAAATTTTATTAAAACATCTTGAAAATTATAAATTCTACTTATTTTAATTCAGTGAGAAATTTGAAAACATATGCTAGCTAGAAATTAAAAGTTTCTTGACTTCAGAGAAAGCATCTTGTAAGTTTTGAAAATTTTTAAAAACACCCCTAAAAATTCAAAATTTATATAAAAAACCTTGAAAATTTCAAACCTATAAACACTAAAAATCTACAAATAACACAAACAACCCCCGAAAATTTATGAAGTTTACAATTACCACTCTAAACTTTTTATAAACTGTAAAATAAAACTCTCAAAATTATAAAATTTATAAAAATCCTGATAATTTTCAACCTAACAATACATTGAAAATATAAGAATTACAAATATCTCCTACATAATTTATAATTTATAATTTATAGAAAATGCCCTTAAAGTTTTAAAAATTATAAACAAATACTCAAATTTTAAATTTTACAAAGAACACCCTGAGAATTTCAAACATTAGTAAATTGAAAACATATGAATTATAAATAGTTTATAAACAATTTACAATCTATATAAAAAGCTTATAAGTTCAAAAAGTTAAAAAAAGTCCCTAAAATTCATAATTTATAAAAAACATCATGAGAATTTCTAACCTATAAACACTAAAATGAATATGCAAAATTACCAACAACCCCTAAAAAATTAAAAATTTACAAAAATTATCATACTCCCTTTAAAAATATAGGTTTAGGAAAAACTTTTCATGTTTAATATTACCCATAACTTTTTTGGAGAGAACATAACTAATTGAAAATTTATTAAATTTATATTTTATAAAAACACCCTTAAAGTTTAGTACATTACAAATTACCAATCCAAAGTTTAAAAATTTTCAATAATTTTTTGTAATTCCTTAATTTCAATGTAATGTTTAATAGTTTTACGTATTTATAAATTACAAAATTTTAGGGTGTTTTTTATAATTTTGAAAACTGTTGAGCGTGTTTCTTTTGTAGTTTTCTAATTTTAATTGTGTTTTTAATGTAATACATAGTACGTCAATTAATGATGATATTAAAGAGTAATTCGTTCTTAAGATGTATTAGGCCACACATCACTATTCCTAAGTAGTATAGTTTATATATGTAAAAAATTTCAGACAATCTATATAGTGGTTAAAAGGATTCTGACTTTAATATACTATTTTTTATAAATTATAATTAATGTGAACCTACCATATACTGTGGTCATCATAATTTTAATATGTTTGATTGATTGACTATATAGGTATATAGACCATATATTACTTTACTTTCTCGCATGAACTAATATTTGACGCTTAATAATTTACATTATTATTTTTAAATTTAATATAAAGAGGAGCTCTAATAACACTTATTTATTTAGCTATAGGATAATACAATCTCAATTTCCTATTTTTTGCTTGAGATTTATTCTATAGTTATGCAAATCAAATTAGTAACAAAAATAATAATTATTATTGCTTAAATTATGATGATTGTAGTTGGTCACTCACTATAAAATTTTTATGAAGATATATATATATCTTACTTTCTATAGCTATCTGCACTGCCCATGTATATTTTATAAATTAGTTATTAATTTGACATATTAAATTACTTTTCCTTTGTAGAAATTTCTTCTTTGACTTTTGAATTGTGTAATCACTATATCACTATTCTAGCATAGAAATGACATCACTCTAAATAGATTCAAACTAATGTTTGAGTTGAACTGACGTATATACTATTGCTACTATGTGTATATATTTTTTAAGAAAACCATGTGAATACTTTTTAAACAGAAGAGAATATTCTAACATCTGATATTATAAAAACTAAATATAGCCAATTGAGTGATTTTTAAACAGAAGAGAATATTCTAACATCTGATATTATAAAAACTAAATATAGCCAATTGAGTGATTAGAAAAAGAGGATTTATATCAAAAAAAAGCGTGAATATTAGGATAAAGAGGAAAGATAATGGTATTGCCAATAGTACTACCAATAGCAAATTACAATGTAAAGTTAACATATTTTATAGAGCCCAATTACTAGCCATAAGCATCAAGGTTTCTATATATATATTATAATTTATTAATAGGTTATATAATCTTATATAATAAATTGATTTAATACTGAATAGAAGAATTGTTGTAATAATATCGATATTAGGAAAAATTCTTCATGAACCAATATGTTCTTATGATATATATGCTATACACTCTAAATTTTTATGTCTTCTATAGAGCCAAAAAGTTTGAATATGAGCCTCTAATATTTTGCTCTCACAATAGCAAAATCCAGTTAGCATATGTTGATATTCTAGATGAGTTATATGTTCTATATACAAATACAATTACCCTAAGCAAGTGAGTTATAATAGTATTTTTTATTCACACCGTTTGGGACAATATTTGATAGGGACCTTGCATTAAATAAAAAAAATATATTTAGAGCACATGATGAAATATATCATAATCTCCTCAGTTTAATTTCGTAAGAAAATAATTATTCATACTTTCAGTTCTACTTCTATGGTTCAGAGAATAAACTATAAAATTAAATAAAAATATTAGATAATGTAAATATGAGTAAAATCATAACTAAAAGTTAATGTGAATAAGAGTCAAAGTACAACTAAAAGTTTAATGGACATATTATAAGTAAATTCATATGCAAAATTCCTTTGCGAATTGAATGATCACCCATCTTTTGAAGACTTCAAGACATTAATAAACAGAGATGTTATACTAGATCAATGTGTTTATAACTCATAAATAGTAGATCACGTGGCCACAGTCTGGGTTAAAAGAAACAATGACAATATTTCATTTGAGAGAGAGATTACTGAGTTGATGATCAATCCCACATTAAACTTTATTTTTTAATTTTTGTTTTATTTTTATCAATTTAAATAATCCTAATATTCAACCACGTGTATTGCATTTGCATCTCAACTAGTAAACTAAAAAAAGAAATTGCTTTTTTAAAGCATCCTCATGTTACTTTTAAAAAGCATAAGTAGCTTCAATAAGCATACTAAAAAAGATTTTGCTAAACACTATTATTGTTACTTATTGAAAAATAAACAGAAGCAGCAAAAAAAAAACAATACCAAACTGGTCTGTGCCATTTGGGAAGGGGTTAAGAGAGGAGGGCTTAGGAGTAATGTTTTAAATATTGGCCTATAAACCAATATTATTAGCGATTTATCAGTTTTGGGGGCCTTCGCTATGATAAGTTTGATTCTAAATCGCTTATTGTATTTGAATGTTATCGCCAATAATGTAGCGACAAAGCGAGTTATCGACCAATATTGTCGACCCAAAAATTAGAATTATCGATCTTTGGTTTGAGTTTTGATTTTGGGCAACTAGCATCTATTCAATGCACTTTAAACCAGACCAGACTTGAGTTTCTACCATTGGTTGTGATTATAAAAATAATTATTTACAGTTTGGTATGTTTGTATTTCATTAAGTATGTTTAGATTACATTTTAGAATATTATATTATGTATATCACCATCTGGTAATGTCACTCCGATAAATTCTACATATCCCCGATATCCACTATCCGATATAGATTTTGATCGTACAATAAATTTTTTATAACTGATATCTTAAACCTTGCTTAGGATAAGGATTAACTTAGTTAATCCTTCATGATGGGTTAAATATAATTTAACTTGGCTTTGATTAGATGGTTAACGTGAAGGGTTAAGTTTTTTGTGTTTGACAAATAAAGAAAGGTTAAGTAGGCTAATTACTCTTTTTTTTAGAAAACAAAACCAACTTCAACCTTATTGAAAGAGTAGAGGAATAAGAGTCGACTCTCTTTCGTAGCCGCCCTCTCTAGGGCTTTGAAAACCCTAGTTTTCAGTCGGCTCTCTCTCTTGTAGCCGCCCCTCTCTAGGGTTTTGAAAACCCTAGATCTCAGTCCGTTCCTTTTCCTCTCTGGAAATGTGTAACGCTTCTCTCCCCCTCCCTCGTGACGGATCTCCATCGGCACGACCATCTCTTTTTATTTTTTCTCTGGCCGGTTTCTACAATCTTTGTGAGGTACGACCCTTCATGTCTCACTCCGATAGTTTTGCGGTGAATTATTTGGCGAGATCTGAGTCTCGTCCCCAACCCTCTCGACAGTCCTCGGGGTTTCCTATATCTCAGCCTCTGAGGTAGCTATCTCTCGGCTCACACGAACGGTATCGCCATTTAATAATTAATTAATGGCATTACCATTTTATATTTATTTAATGGCATCACCGCTTCATATTAAATGAACGACATCGCCGTTTCATATTCAATTAATGGCATCACCGTTTCAGGGCCGCCTTTCGGTCTTTAATTAATGGCATCACCGTTTTAGGGCCGCCTTTCGGTCTCTAATTAACGACATCACTGTTTTAAGACGGTCTATCGATCTCATATTAACGTCATCACCGTTTCAAGTAGCCTCTCGGCTCCAAATCAATTTGGAACATAGCGAGAATTGATGATGATGGGTTGGCTGAGCTTTGTGCCAAATGCAGCTTAGACGACGAAGATGGCCCTATTTTTCTGTCAACTAAGGACCTAACAGATTCGTCTTCCCTTAACAATTGTCTCTTAGGGAAGGTTTTTGGTAGGAAGATTGATAATAGAGATGGTTTTGAGCGTGTCCTTAGGAAGGTATGGATTGTAAATACCCCCTTCCAGATGGAACATTACAGTGGAAGAAATATTTTTTTTTCAGATTCGGTTCCGATGCAGATAGGGAGAAAGTGCTTGATGGTGGGCTATAGTGCTTTGAAAGGAACTTGCTCAATTTGATTGTTCCTCGTGGGGTCGGTGCCCCAACTTATCAGGATTTATCTTTAACTTTATTTTGGGTAAACGTCAAGAATGTACCACTGGCTGCGATGAACGAGAGGTGCGCCAGAGACTATGGCTCGCTTATAGGAGAACTTAAAGGGATTGATTTGCGGGATAATAAGATGCGGCTGAGAATTCTCGTGGATATTACTAAGCCTCTAAGAAGAGGCATATGTGTTTGCTTTGAAGAGAGCAGAGAGATTGAGAAGCTCTTCCTCACCTATGAGAGACTTCCTGACTTTTGCTTTTCATGTGGCATTATTGGCCAAAAGCTGCTGAGTGTGACAAACAAAGTGTACAACTCGATGATATTTTTATCATATTCAAAAGCATATGTGGTTCTTGGCTCAGAGAACCCCCTCCATCTTTCAAGGCCTTTGAGACTCGGTCTTCTGGAGCAACTGAAGCAGGACGTGAGGGGCAGAAACAACCATCATCTCAGCTGGTCTCAGATGATACTCATGATGATGATTCATGTGGTAGTGCTCCGCTACAGATCATTCCAGCCACGGTGAGGTGTGAAACCCCTCATGTACCCTTGCCCATAGATACCGGTGTTAGCTTTGATTTGCATGACATTACAGTTTCCACATCCACCTCCGGAAAGTGGGCTATATCGAACTGGAAGAGGCTTGTTAGAGGGTCTGGGCATCAGGGCTCCAAATAGAAAGAGAAACGAGGAAATACAGGAAAGATTCTCTGAAGGATCCTCCAGATGTACATGAGAAGAGGGCATGATTAGTGATTTATACTCCAGATTCTACTCATGTTGAGGCGCACCCTGCTGGCCAGGGGCTCCAAGAGACATGAGTTGCTTTTGTTGGAATGTTCAGGGACTGGGGAACTCTAAAACGTTAACTAGTTTCCGCAGATTGATGCAGACTCGTTCCCCAAGTCTAGTCTTTCTTTCGGAGACTAGACTATCTGGTAGGTGGGCGCAAATAATGAGATCTCAGTTGGATTTCCAGAATTGCTTTGTCGTGGATAGTAGAGGCAGAAGTGGTGGACTCATGTTACTATGAGGCGATGAAATGGATGTGACTATTCATTCTTTTTCTCCGGGGCACATTGACGCATCAGTTGTTGACTCAGTGGGAAGGAACTGGTAATTCACCGGGTTTTATGGTTATCCTTAGAAATACTTACGGTACCAGTCCTGGGATCTATTGAGACGGTTTTGGGGTCTTTTCTCTGAGCCATGGTTATGTGAAGGCGACTTTAATGCCATCACGAGCCTAGGGGAGAAGCTGGGTGATAGACATGCGCATGTTTCCAGAATGCTAGATTTTCAGAATGTTCTGCTGCATTGTGAGCTACTTGATCTGGGGTATTGCAGACACACCTTCACTTGGAATAATCGTCAGACTGGTACATCTTATATCCAAGAGCGCTTGGACAGGATGGTAGCTGACTCTGGCTGGCGTGACATATTTTCCACTGCTAAGGTACACCACTTGGATTTTTCTGTTTCTGACCATCGTCCTATTATGTTATATTTTGTTGCTCCTCGCCCCCTTCTAGTTAGGAATGGTCATCCCTTCTGCTTTGAAGCCTTCTGGATCAAAGAGGATGATTTGAGTGATGTTATTAGCAGAGTCTGGCCTAGGATCTCCACACAACAAGGTCTATGTGAATCAGTTTGTCAGAAGCTAGGGTCTTGTGCTACAAATCTTAGTAGTTAGAGCAAAGAGCGTTTTGGTAGATGGAGGTACGGATTATTAGTTATTCAGTGAAAGCTCCAATCTCTCTACTCTTCTCCTGATAGGGGGGATCGTATGACTGAGATCCGAAGACTAGAGAAGGAGAGGGATGTTCTTGAGTATAGGGAAGAGAGCTTCTGGCGACATCGAGCTAGGGTTGATTGGCTCCGAGACGGAGACTGTAACACCAAATTCTTCCATATTAGAGCTTCCACTAGGAGGAGGAAGAACTTCATTAACCATCTACGTCATTCTAATAGCACTTGGGTGGAGGATCAGGTGGGAATTGCAACACTTATTGAGGAGTATTTCTCAGAACTATTTTCTTTTTCCATTCCTTCAGATGAGGTTTTGGCTGAGGTGGGTGGTGCTATTTCTTCTAAGCTTTCAGTGGATGACCTCCGGATTATTTTTGAACCTTTTACAGGTGATGAGATATGGGGTGCTCTTCAATATATGGGCCCTTCTAAGGCACCGGGCCCAGATAGCTTCCATACATCTTTTTTTAGTCCCAGTGATCTGTTATTGGCCCAGATATTTCGGCCACATGTTTGAAGATTCTAAATGGGGGCTCGTCTATCAGATCTTGGAATAAAACTAATATGGTTCTTATCCCTAAAAAGGATTCACCTGAGACTGTGGCAGATTTTAGACCCATTGGTCTATGTAATATGGTCTACAAGATTGTCACGAAAATCATTGCTAATAGGCAGAAGCGAGTTCTTGACGGATTGATCAGATGCTTTCAGAGTGCCTTTATCCTAGGGAGATTTATTCAGGACAATGTCATTGTTGCTTTTGAACTTATTCACACATTGCAAAAAAGGAGACGGGGTTAGTCTGGCCATATGGCACTGAAATTAGATATGAGTAAGGCATATGATAGAGTAGAGTGAGGGTTTATTGACAAGGCCTTTCAGATCATTGGAGGCATTTCATCTTGGACTGTATATCTACTTCCTTACTCTCTTTCTGCCTCAATGGGCAGATTGTGGGTCAGATCACTCCTACTTATGGTCTATGACAAAGATGCCTACTATCTCCATATTTGTTTCTTCTCTGCACGAAATATCTCTCGGCACTGATCATCAGACAGGAGGAGAACAGGTACATCAGAGGGTTATCTTGTTCCCGGTAGGGACCAAGGATTTCTCACTTGTTCTTTGCAGATGACTATTTGGTTTTTATTCAGGCTTCCCAGGCTGCTACACAGACTGTCCAGAGTACTCTGCTACTATATGAGTTTGCAACCGATTAGAAAGTCAACTTTCAGAAGTCTGTCATCACCTTTAGCCCCTGTGTAGATGAGGATACTAGGGCCTCTATTTTCTTTATCTTGGGACTTGATAGGGCCCAATCACATGATCTGTACTTAGGCCTCCCTTCGGTGGTTAGAAGATGTTGTCGTCAGACTTTTGCTTCAATCAGAGACTCAGCTTGGAAAAGAGTCCAAGCTTGGAAGGGGTCTCTTTTCTCAGCTGGGGGTGAGAGGTTATAGTGAAAGTTGTTTTGCAGCCAATTCCATGCTATGTGATGAGTATCTTTTGCATTCTAATTTCTTTGTACAGGAAGATTGAGTCTATCATTATGAGATTCTGGTGGGGATCAACTTCTGGTGAGAGAAAGATTCACTAGGTTAGGTGGCAGAAGGTGTATCGTGCAAAGTTAGAAGGTAGTCTAGGCTTTAGAGATCTACATATATTTAATCAGGCATTAGTGGATAAGCAGGCATGGAGAGTCATTCAGGACCCTTCTTCTCTGGCTAGTAGGGTTTTGAAGGGGAAGTATTTCAGAGACGCAGACTTCTTTTCAGCTGGTGTCGACCCTAGCTGCTCTTATTTATGGCGGAGCATTATCTGAGGGAGAGAGCTCCTGGCTCGAGGTCTGAGATGGAGGATTGGTGATGGCCAGAGTGTATCTATCAGTGCTGAGCCATGGATCCCAAGGCCCTTTTCTTTCAGGCCAATCACTTCTCTGATCAATCCTTCCAAAAGGATGGCTGAGCTGATCTCTGCTTCGGGTACTTGGAATCATGAGCTGATTGCTACCTCCTTTTGGCAGGTAGATCAGGAGAACATTTTATTTATCCCACTGTCGCCTTCTCCTATCCCTGATATACTCATTTAGTATTATGAGGAGAATGGGTGTTATACAATCAAGAGTGGATACCGACTTCTTCGCCACACTATGCCTGATACTGCTTCCAACTTGGATTCTAGGGTAGCGAAGTGGTGGTCCTTGATCTGGCATACAGAGATCCCACCGAAGGTTAGAGTGTTCCTTTGCCGTTTGTTCTATGAAGCTCTTTCCACCTCAGCTGGTTTATCTCGCAGGGGGATCTTTGTGCCCCCTAGTTGTCGCCTTTGCTCTGCTGCCTTTGAGACCTCCCTTCATATCTTCACTGTCTGCTCCTTTGCTCGTTTGGTGTGGGAGTCCTTAGATCTTTGGGAAGTGATTAATAGTTTTCGAGGCACGTCTTGTGGTGATTTCCTTTTCCATCTTACCTCTGTTTGCCCTAGGGACTCTCTGTCTTTGGCTTTCACAATCATGTAGTTTATATGGGGGGAAAGGAATATGCTCTCTGATGGTGATGGTGTTAGAGAGGCCTCGGTCTTGGTGACTCGGATTCTCTATTTTGTGGAGGAAGGGGATAGAGTTAGAGGTCTCTCCCGTGACATTGTCACCCCTTCCAAATGACCTTCTGCTTGGTATCCTCCTGCTCCTGGTTTGCTGAAGCTCAACACAGATATTGTTGTTCCTCTGGAAGGAGATATTATTGGTTTGGGAGGTGTTATTTGGGATCACCAAGGATATGTGATTGGTTGCTATTCTATGGGGATAAGGGGTCCTATGTCTGTGGATCATATGGAGCTGTTGGCTGTCCTGGAAAACATTCGCTTCGTTCGGCGTATGAACTGGAGGATTTCAGTGGTGAAAATTGACTCTCTAAAGGTTGTCTCCTTGGTGGACTCTCCTTCTCCTTTTGCTTCCTTGACTCCTATTATAGATGAAGTTCGCACTGGTCTGACTATTACTGGTTGCTCTAAAGTTTCTTATGTAAGGCGCACTGGTAATGGTGTTGCTCATTCCCTAGCTAAGTCGGTTGACTATTTGTCCTCTTATTTTTGGTTTGTTTCTATCCCTTTGTTTTTGAGACAAAGTGTTGTTGAGGACTTGGCTGGTTAGGTTACCCTACCTGCCTTTTCAAAAAAAAAAAAGAGTAGATGAATTATTAACAATTATTACATTAAGATAAATCCAACTAGAATTTGAATTCTATTGCCATTTCTTTATTTTGTAAAGAAATGATACAACTACGACTAATAAAAATCAGTTCAAATTAGGGAGAAAAAACTTGATCAATTTAGCATGAAATTAAATGATAAAGACAGATAATGATTTGATAAAAATTTCAAAATCTTTTGATCCATCATTTATCTTAACCGAAAATAGGTTATTCAAGAACAAAATGTAGAGAATATCAAAAGTTTGCGATGTAAATTTAAAAGCTTGTAATAATTCTAATTAACGGCACTTCTCATGGCCTTATCTAAAATCACAATGAATAAGAAATAGATAACATCATCGCTCCTCAAAATACCTTTCTACCTAACAATTTTGTCACTGAACTTGATCGATTGATTTGTTAGATTATTAAAATTACCATGATTGCCCTCAACAGGAAGAGGGATTAAAGGTGAGGCCGCACAATTCAGCAGAGTTTTTTGACAGGCTAAGTAATGCCAACCGTTGGAAAGGGGTTAACAAATTCTTTAACGTCTCGTTTAATATGCGGGAATGAAGTCAAGTGAGAATAAAAAGAATGTAGGAATGAAGTAGAATAGATGTGAGAATGGAATGCACATTCTCATTCTTATGTTTGAGCGTGTTTAGAGAATGAAACGAGAATAATAATCTTATTCTCATTCCCATGTTTGATATCATTTGTTCACAAGTGAGAATAAAATTTGGTTTCCTAATAATGACCTTACAAAAACAAAGAATTTTTAAAACATAAAAATATTTTAAAAATGACTAAATAATTCATTTTTTAGAAAAATAAGTTTTATATAAATGATATTTTTTCATATAGAAATAATTTTTTAGTTGATAGTTATATTTTGGTACACCGCCTCAGTAATAATTTCGAACTTTTGGCTTACTAATTAAAAAATAATTTTCATATAAATTATTTTTTATTATAAATAATTATAATTCTATATTTCTAACTTCTAATGCTACATATCTATTATTTATACGAGCGGCTAATGCTACTAGCATCACTGTGCACAAACATATACAATAGACTGAATTCCATATGCATGCAACATGATTTACAACCGAATTCCATGTGCATGCATGAAGAGAGAGATTGGAAGAAAACACTAAAAATTGAAGTATTGGAAAAACATGTTAACTTTTAGTCTGTATATAAAGTTTCTATGAAATTTCAAATACACTTTTAACTTTCAAAAAATTGATTAGGAATAGAAAACATGTTAACCTAGAAAGTTTGAAGGAATAAAAAACATGGTAACCTCTAATAAAAACACAAAGTTTCAATCTCATCAATTAAGCATATTATTTCTTGTTGTGAGTGCTTAAAAAAATTACTGAAAAGATTAGGCATATACATTTCAATGGAACTTCAAATCATACATCCCAAGATAAAATATTTACTAACCTAATTGCCAACAAATTACACAATCGAGTAGTCAAAAGATAAAAAGTTACTGTAAATATTAGGTAAAAATTAGCCATACATACATATTTTAAAAAGAAATAATTATTACTTAAGCGAGTTACATCGAGTCGAAGACGAGATTTTTTTCTACTGCAGACATGATGGAGCTAGGACAAAGTCAAATAAAGAATAGTATTTTAATATTTTACATCTATTTGTATATTTGTACGAGCACCTAATGATATTATATCTATAGAAATAATTTTTCATATGAGAATTTATATCTATTCGTATCTTTTAAGAAGGGTGTAATCAAAAATCATTTGATTATTTTATTCCCACTTAAGTGAGAATATCAATTTTTTGTTAAATGGTTGGGAATGCCAATTCCCACATAAAGTGAGAATTGACAAGAAGTGTGTAAAACCCCGAAAATTTGAATATTTTATGATAAATAATGATAAATATGTTATATGGTGAAAATTAAAATATTTTGATGTTTGAATATGATAAGAATTTATTTGAGATTAATTTAATATATATTTGTGAATATATGTGCAAGACATGCACAAAGGCCAAAAGAGAAATATGAGATTTATGACCAGTTATGTGTTTCTATATTTTATACACTGATGTAGTTAGAATCTGAGGTAATAGATCAAAGTTGTAGGTCTCTTTAATAGCTTTCCAAAAAATCTTAAATCAGCTCATTCGGAGGTCAGACGAGAAAGTTATGACCAATATACCGAACCTCAGTCTGTGTGCAGGTTTCTATACGGTCAACTGCTGGGTGTGCAGACGCCAGTATTGTTTCTGTTTTGGGTTGGTTTTGTTTATACCGAACCCGAGAGTATACCTAAGTATATATATATCCATTTTGAAGCTCTCAGATCCCTCTTTTAAATCCTAATAGCCTCAGCCCCTCCTCCTTCTCCTCCTCCTCTCTCTCTCTCTCAAACCCTAAACCTTCTTTCTTTGTCGATTCTTGGAGGATTTTGGAGGAGCTGACACAAGATCCATAGGTGTTCAGCGAAGGAGGATCGTTCTCACTCATTTTTGGGAGTTCATCAACACCCCTCAGGCGAGTTTCATCTCGCCCAACCCTACACCTATATTTTAAACGTTTTTAATAAAGTTTTCCCTATGTTTTGTGAGCCTAATATGCTATTTTATGTATAAAGATAGATCTTTATATTGTATGTTGCAAAAAGAATAACTTTTCAGTTAATAAAGATCACCCACGAATTTCTTAATGCAGATCTAGATTTAAAAATTTTCCTAACAAGAGTTTTGAAAGAAAGATAATTTTTTTCAAACGTGTCGACATGCATACATGTGTTTAAAAAGGTTTCTTTTTGTCTATAGTGATTAGTTTATATTTTTTTTACATATTCTAGAAATGCTAAATCATGTATATAGGATTTGTATTATATAGAATCGTCGCATAATGGCTTTTGAATCAACCTCGAGGAGCAGAAACCTGTAGAAAAGGTTTCTGTCTCTTTGCGGTCGACCGCTTGGGAATTTTCTGCATGTTCATGTTGTTGCATAAGTTTGTGTGGCTGGTGAGATACCTAGGTTATATGGGACTATAATACACTGGGATTTGTGTATATGAGTTGACTACGAACATGAGGTTTAGATTCACTCGCCGAGGCACGAGAGTGAGTAGTAAATATGCTGATTTTTTTATATATTACTTTCATGTTGAAGTCCTCGTGTTGGACTATAATCCATTGAAGTCCTCGTGTTGGACTACTCGTGTTGGACTATAATCCATTGAAGTTTTCGTGTTGGACTATAATCCATTGAAGTCCTCGTGTTGGACTTTAAGCTTTTGCAGTTCATGTATTGGACATTTACCTATTTCAGTTCACGAGTTGGGCACGTATTTGACATCTGACAGATCATTGATATTATGGTTGGAGATGATGCTATATTTCTTTATTGCCGCACGTAGTAGTTTTTTTGGGGATTTGGTATTTAGCTATTTACAATTTGATCTAATGGGAGACGTACCTATGCTTGTGTTGTAAATTTCTAAATATCAAACCACCATTTTATTTCGGAGTAGATGATTGACTATCTATATGTATTAATATCTATTTTTCTTTCTTCTAGCCCTTCCCCCTAGGGTTGGTTGAGATGTTACTCACTAGGCTTGACGCTCGTTGTTTCCCCCCTTTCAGGTAACGAGCTAGGTGCACGAAGAGTTGTAGGTTGATGGAATTGCTCTAGCAGTTATTTATCTATATTGTTAGTAGTTTATGTCAGAACTCCATAGTAAATGTGTTTATGAACATTTGAGTTATCTTTCTAGTTTTGTAAAGGTGATGTGCCTAAATGTCATTTCATTTGATTTCCTATGTCGAGACACTTGTATTCAGTCAGATGTTATTTCTCTCAGAGATTTGTCTATTTATTTCAGTGGTGATGATTTCTTTAGAATATTTGTCGTTTAGTATTTCTTCTGTATATTTTCTCTAGCCTGTTTTGTACCTACACCTATTGTTGATTCTACTAGATAGATAGTAATTGTGATGGTGAAACATGCTATTGCACGGTGTAGTGCATGGTAGGTTTGACTTTCTTGGTTTTAAATTGGACTGCAGCCTTGTTGAAACCAAGGGCGTCACAGTTGGTATCAGAGCTCTAGTTCCAGTATCCTTAGGATCATCCTGTGTCGAGTCGTGGAGTTAGAGTAGAGTTTCTTAAGATTCATGTATAGAGTTTACTAGAAATTTCTAGAATGAGTGAGGACGTTATATACGCGTATTCAAAAATTACGAATATTTTTTTTGTGAGACTAGTATTCATTCTTATTAAAAGTCTTTGCGTGAATGATATATGATACAAATTTCTTATCTTTACGAATTCCATATATGTTTCGTTCGATAACTTATAAACTTTCTTCTATATGCTTAGATGGTCGGACGTGGTAGACCTTGTACCCGGAGAGCTAGTCAGGCAGAGCCACAGCAGGCTCCACTATAGCCGCAACATGCTCCACCCGAGCCGCAGGCCCCCCCGGGAGCCGCAACAGGCTCTCCAATATTTGATAGACCTGATGGCTCCCATAGCCGCTAGGATGGCAACACTTGAGGACCTTGTGACGAATCATATCACACCACCACCACCAGTAGTTCCACCACCAGTAGTACCAACTATTTCTGTTACAAAAAATTTCTCGGAAGACACACCCATACCCACCCCACAAGCAGTTGCTGATAGAACCATAGAGCAGGAGGCTTGGCTCCGCTTAGTGGAGAGATACCAGAAGATGAGGGCACCGGAGTTTCAGGGATTACCAGATTATCTTGCGGCATATAAGTGGAAGGAAAATGTGGGTAACACCATTGAGATACTTAATATGACTTCGGTTCAGAAGCAGAGGCTAGCATCCTATAGTCTCAAAGAGGATGCATGGAGATGGTACCGGCTACAGTTTACCCCAGAACAGAGGATGACCCTCACTTGGGAGGACTTTGTCTATTTTTTTGATGAGTAGTATATCTCTTCTGCGGTACAGGCCAGGAAAGAGCTTGAGTTGTCCAGATTGACACAGGGAGACATGTCAGTAGCTGATTTTGAGAGAAGATTTATGAGCCTACTTCACTTTATGAGCATGTGGCAGACTGGAGAACGCCAGGCACAGATGTTTCTAGCAGGACTTCGCCTTCATCGATACCTCATTTCTAGGAGGTTCTACTCAGTTCGAGAGGTAGCTGATGCTGCCAATTCACAGGAGAACGAGTCAGTTATGTTTTAGAAAGACAAGGAAGGGAATACTAAGGATAAGGGCAAGAACAAGAGGCCTCTTTCAGGACCCCAGCAGCAGCAACAAGGCCCTCATAGGAGAGGACCCCAACATGATCAGAGAGTGTCTCAGCAGCGCAAGTTTCAGGGCACATGTTTTAAGTGTCATGAGATTGGCCACAGAGCATCAGACTGTCGCAGTGCACCAGCAGGAGCCTAGCAAGGGAAAGGGTAGAATCAACAACAGAACTGATTTCAGGGCCGAGGTTAGGGCCAGCAGATGACATTCAAGGCATCGCCAGTAGTTCCGTTGATTGAGGAATAGGTTCACACAGTTCAGGAGGTCCCTCAGGGACATGTAGTCCCATATGCTCTACTTTTAGCTGCAGAGCAGCCTCCAGCCACCGGCAGAGTCTATGCGGTAGTCCCTCGTGATCATGGTACGAGCGGGGCCATAGTGAAGGGTACGTTCCTCGTGAACTCATTTCCAGCCCGTATTCTTTTTGATTCAGGGGCTTTGCATTCTTTCATATTTTATGCATTTATGATTAGACTTCAGCTTGTAGCTCAGCCTCTAAACATTTCTTTATCAGTTTCCACCCCTCTAGGTGAGATGTCGCTCTTGGAGAGCATTTGTAGGAGGTGTATTATCAATTTAGATGAGTCTGAATTCGTTATCGATCTGATAGTGTTGCGTATGTCAGAGTTCGATGTTATTCTTAGTATGGATTGGCTATATATAAGATCTGCACATATGAAAGATATATGCAAACACATAGTATAGGACGGTCATTCTTTATTCGCTATATATAAGATCTGCACATATGAAAGATATATGCAAACACATAGTATAGGACGGTCATTCTTTATTCGGCTCAATCCTTTTTTTTAGGAAAAGGATTGAGTATAGGACGGTCATTCTTTATTCGGCTCAATCCTTTTTTTTAGGAAAAGGATTGGGCCGAGTTTAATTACAATAAATTAGGAGAACAAACAGAAATTACTGAATTATGCGCGCTTAGTTCTTATACTTTCTATTTATCTATCTTATCATTCGATTCTTTTAGTTACTGATTTATGGATCGGATTTCACTCAACACATGGTTGGGAACTAATGATTGGTTCAATCTACAATGATTTTGGATTGGCTCATAACGACCAAATTATATCTGGTCTTGTTTCTACTTTTCCAGTTATTCTAGATACAATTATGAAATATTGTATCTTCCACTTTTTGGACCGGTTGTGGGCGAGGAGGGATTCGACCCCCCGACACCGTGGTTTGTAGCTACATGCTCTAATCCTCTGAGCTACAGGCCGCACCCCGTCTCCACTGGATCTGTTCCCGGGAGTACCCTCAAAAAGGAATCTCTCCTCAACCATTTCGTTTCGGGATGTGAAAGCACGTTTCTCTCTATAAGAACAGTTCGATGTTATTCTTAGTATGGATTGGCTATCTTCCTACCATGTCAGTATCGACTCTTTTGTGAAAACAGTCAATTTGTGAGCATCCGATGGGTCCGAGTTAGTTGTGGTAACCTCTCAGGGAAACTAGTTTGCGGAGTTATTACTGGCATACATCGAGGAGGTGATGCTTCGGGATCAGAGTGTTGATATATGAGAGACTAGAGTTGTCTCAGATTATTAAGATGTCTTTTAAGACATACCTGGATTGCCTCCTGTGAGAGAGATTGAGTTTTGTATTGAGTTACAGCCAGGCATAACCCTGATATCCCGAGCACCCTATCGCATGGCGCCTGCTGAGATGAGGGAGCTACAGACACAGTTGCATGAGTTGTTAGGTTAGGACTTTATTCGTCGGAGTTATTCTCTATGGTGAACGAAGGTCCTCTTTGTGAAGAAGAAGGATGGTAGTATGCGATTATGTATCAACTACCGTGAGTTGAACAAAGTCACTATCCGGAATAGATATCCTTACCTCAGATTGATGACTTGTTCGATCAGCTACATGGAGAGTAGTATTTCTCAAAGATTGATCTTCGTTCTGGTTATCATTAGATGCTGGTTCGGCAGATGGATATTCCTAAGACCACCTTTCTGACTCGATATGGGTCCTTTGAGTTTTTGATCATGCCATTTGGGTTGACTAATGCACCCGCGGTATTCATAGATTTGATGAACCGGGTCTTCCATCCATATTTGGACCAATTCGTGATTGTATTTATCGATGATATTCTCATCTATTCGAGATCGGAATCAGAGCACGAGCAGTATCTACGTTTGGTTTTGCAGACTTTGAGAGAGCATCAACTATATGCTAAGTGTTCGCGGTGAAAATTGCCTTCATTGAATTCATTGTTATCTTGAATAACTGTTTTTCGGTTACAAAAGATCCGGTCTTTTTTAGATCCGGTTACAACAAAATCAAAGAAAAAGAAAAAAAAATTACAACTTTCCTTTTACTGCCTTTTGTGACGTGGATGCTCGCCGGGAACCAGATCTGAATGTTCAAGTCCTCAAGTCTTCAAAACTCCAAGCTCGATCTTCAATTCGGCAAAGTTTCGGCTCTCAAAGTTTCAACCTTTTCAAATGAACAAAGGGGAGCCTATTTATAGGCTCTCTGAACTGTGCCCGCGCACAGATCTGGGTCGGCCACCTATGGGTGGCCGGCACTAGGCTGAGCCACCCATAGGTGGCTTGGCTCTTGGCCGAGCCACCCATGGGTGGCTCGGTCTTGACCGAGCCACCCATGGGTGGCTCGGCTTTGGCCGAAGCCCCCTTAGGCGTTTCTGTTTCGTCGTTTTGTCCGGTCTCGTGGCTGATTCGAACTCTGATTTGTTGATCTGATTTGGCAGTAGATCCGATTCCTAATTTGGCAGTAAATCCACTTCTGAGTTCGAGTCCAAAACTGATCTTGATTCGGACGTGATTCATCTGAGTCCGCTCTTGTTTGGATGACTCGTTGACTCCCCGAACCGTTGGCTTGATTCCGCACGCGAATGGATGTATTCCGTTGCTTGCGTGCGATTCGTCAACCTCGTCGCCTCGTTGGTTCGTCGGTTTGTGCTGAGCTATGCTAAGGGACATATAAGCAATTTTATACGCCTACAGATACCCCCTCCAAAGTATTTTAGCCTCGTTCTTTCATAGAAGAGTCTGGAATACTTTGGATATGATTGTCCCAACCTTCAGTCGGTGTAACGGGACTTTGGAATGGCTTCTGTTCTTGATTCCTTCAATCCTCCAGGCTATTCGGTGCTTTGTCGAATGTCTGTAAGAGTTCCGGTGCTGCATTTATTATCTGACCGTTTGTCGGAATTTTGAACTTTGAAGTTGATTCCTGATTTTTGATCTTTAGCTCACCATCGATTGTTGGCGTCGAGTCTTTATCTGCAACGCGTTGTCCGGCGTCGTGTTGTTGAGTTATCCTTAAGAATGTTTATAAAAACATTCTCCAGGAACTTCTCAACAAAAATTAGGGAACAGTTTATACTCATATACCTTATTGGAGTATTAAGAAGCAGTTTATACTCGTATACTTTTCGGAGTATTAAGAAGCAGTTTATACTCGTATACTTTTCGGAGTATTAAGAAGCAGTTTATACTTTTTTTCTCCTCATTAGGGCCGGCCCCCCCTTAACCGTTTTTTCACTTTTCTCTTCCCTCGAGCATCCTTTCTCCCTCAAAACTTCATAGTTGCATTAGATCTAGTCTTCCTTTTGATCTTTGACTGAGAAGTCCCTCAAAACTTTCATATTTAGAATTTCTCTCAGGCCCCTCGAGCGCGTGGTCTGAGTCTCTTTCAAGATCTGATTTTTATTGGATCCACGAGCTTTCCCTCAGGTAAATCCTCAACCATTTTAGCATTTTTTATGCTTAATTCAATTTATGAATTTGTGGGGTCGCATGCGAGGGTTAGAATTAAGATTTGGCGCCTCGAGCTCACCTTTCAGGGGGGAAGAATTGCAAAAAAGAGGAACTTTTTCTAGATCTGATTCCTTAATTTATTTTACAGGTCTCTATGTCTTGTATTGCGAGGGGTCAATCCTCTACCACGTCGGCTGATGGCGCGCTTCCCTCTTATGCTGGTGAGCTATTTTTGGAAATTTACAAATTAGTCCATTTTTTCTTGGAAATTTGCAAATTGGTCCTTTTCACCCCATTTTGTTCTCCTTGGCGAGGCAATCGGGAAGAGCCTTGATTCTCCTTGGCGAGGATCGACGCTTTAAAGATATGTTTTGCTTGGTCAAAACCATATCTCAAAATCAATAAAGGGGGCGTTTTGACGCTGCATTGTGCCTTATACGGCAGGGATATATAGTCGATATACCCTATCTTATAAGTGCATAATGTGGCCAAATCGTTTCACCCTTTATAAGGCAGTGACTCTATCTTACCCATTCGTAGGATGAGTTCAACTTCCTTTTATGATTGGGACTAACAACTGTTTAAATTTTTGTTTCTAGTGGAATATCCTTCTGGGGCGTTCTCATCTCACGCAGTGTACGGGCGTCGTGGCGAGTACTATTCGACTTCCGACGATTTCTCCCCTATCCCAGTCACTCCTCGGTTTGCTTCGGTCACGCCGACAGAGGTTGCCTAAGTGGTGAAGGAAGGTGGATATCGAGCTCATCGCCAGTTGATTACAGATGCGCCCCTCGTGAAGGATGCCAGTTCGATTCAGCCTCTCAAGAAGACCGACTTTTTATTTGGCGATTCTGCCAGAGATCCGGACGCCGTGTTTATTGATGCTGAGCAGTGGCTTCATAAGACTGGCAGCGGTTTCATATATTTACCGAAGATTCCTCGGCATCGTTCGTTGACTGAGCTCCGGCGTCAGGCTGTGACACGGGAGATGTCGTGGCGCTTGACGGAGGAGCATGAGAGCGTTCACTGCGGATACATCACTCATCAGGCAGCTCCTGGTTCGAGCAGGAGTCACATCACTGGATTGCATCCTGGAGTATTGGGGTTAGATGCACCGCCACGTAACGAGCTTCTTGCCGCTGCTTCTACTTTGAAGAATCGCCTTGCTGCTTTAGGACGGGAGATGCCTGCGACACGCCACAGGTTTTATGGTTGGGTCCATTCTTTGGACAAGCTTTGGTGGACTCGCATGACGAAGTACGTCTTGAGCCGATGGAGCGAGGAGTTGCATGCTTGTGGTCTGTATGCAGCCGTTCGTGCCACTATGTATGGTTTGCCTGTTAGCACGAAGCATTTCTTCGCTTTGTGCGAGCTCTACAACCCGGATTCGAACACTTTTCTGACACGGCAAGGGGAGTTGGTCTTGGCCCTCCATGAGATGCACAGGATTTCTGGTTTGCCCATGGGATAAATGCTATATCAGGAATATTTTCCCTCCAACCAAGAATTGAGTCAGCTGAAGGATCGCATGCCCGACCGCTACGAGACTTTATGGGACCTCACATGTCACTATCATATCGCTTTGGCGCAGTCTGAACCCTTAGCGAAGAGGGCTAAATCCCATGTGAGCCAGAAACAGTTTGCGTCTTATTTGTTCAGGAATCTAGAGAGCAATTCTGGCGAGGCTATTTGTGAGCTGGCACCGCTCACTCCTTCCGGGGTTAATAATCTACTGAAGAAGGTTGATGCTCATTCCTATACCATTAGCAGTCCTGAGGGTGGTTTTCCTACAGGGACCAAGTTCAAATCATTCTTGTGGCATACGACCGCGCCGATTCGACCGATGACCCTTCTAGCCGGTTACCTCGCTATCTGGTTGAAGAAATGCATGGTCCCATCTGGTTAAAGAAATGCGTGGTCCCATATCAGTCTAGTGATATCTTGCCATTGGAGGTGCTCTACCCAGTGGTTCAGCTTGCCTACAAAAAGGAACTTTCGCTTCTTCCGGTGATGGTGGCTAACATTCATCGAGGGCTTCGACAGATTTCTAGTGCTTTTACACGGAAGGAAAGTGGACTCCCGACTCAGATTCCTACCATTAAGGTGGAGCTTCCGTACACTTATTTGATGGCTTGGTTCGTCCTTCATCGTTCCGATATGATGTCAGTACCGTATGCCACAGACCCCTCCGCTCCCCTACTACAGCTGTTTGAGAATGGAAAGTGGGAGGGATGAGGATTCCCTGAAGTCAGACAGCAGCTACAGGTCCACAAGTGTTAGGCGTTTTCCACTTGCTTTCCACAGTTCTCCGACCGATACGGCGAGTGTCTGATTGATGAGGAAAAGCCGAGGGGGTATCGAACTCATTTAGACGTCGGCTGCTTTAACTGGCTGGTGAACATCAGGCCGGGTTATCTGACTTTCCGGGTGAGGAATCAGTGTTTCATAGAGCCATACCTACCGTCACTATCATATCGCTTTGGCGCAGTCTGAACCTTTAGCGAAGAGGGCTAAATCCCATGTGAGCCAGAAACAGTTTGCGTCTTATTTGTTCAGGAATCTAGAGAGCAATTCTGGCGAGGCTATTTGTGAGTTGGCACCACTCATTCCTTCAGGGGTTAATAGTCTACTGAAGAAGGTTGATGCTCATTCCTATACCATTAGCAGTCCTGAGAGTGGTTTTCCTACAGGGACCAAGTTCAAATCATTCTTGTGGCATGCGACCGCGCCGATTCGACCGATGACCCTTCTAGCCGGTTACCTCGCTATCTGGTTGAAGAAATGCGTGGTCCCGTATCAGTCTAGTGATATCTTGTCATTGGAGGTGCTCTACCCAGCGGTTCATCTTGCCTACAAAAAGGAACTTTCGCTTCTTCCGGTGATGGTGGCTAACATTCATCGAGGGCTTCGACAGATTTCTAGTGCTTTTACACGGAAGGAAAGTGAATCACCGGCTCAGATTCCTACTATTAAGGTGGAGCTTCCGTACACTTATTTGATGGCTTGGTTCGTCCTTCATCGTTCTGATATGATGTCGGTACCGAACGCCACAGACCCCTCCGTTCCCCTACTACAGTTGCTTGAGAATGGCAAGTGGGAGGGGTGAGGATTCCCTGACGTCAGACAGCAGCTACAGGTCCACAAGTGTTGGGCGTTTTCCACTTGTTTTCCACAGTTCTCCGGCCGATACGGCGAGTGTCTGATTGATGAGGAAAAGCCGAGGGGGTATCGAACTCATTTAGACGTCGGCTGCTTTAACTGGCTGGTGAACATCAGGCCGGGTTATCTGACTTTCCGGGTGAGGAATCAGTGTTTCATAGAGCCATACCTACCCTGCCGATTCGCTCGCCAGTTTGGCTATGATCAGCTTTATGTCGGGAATCCACGTCAGCAGCTTCGGACCCACGGCGGTTTGGTGGACGGTCTTCGTGCATGGTTGTGGACCGTGACGGGCTGTACTGGTGCTAAGTTCAGTCTCCCGAGTGTTGAGCGGCAGTTGAACCTCACCTTCTTAAGCTGCAAGTGGTTGTTAGCAGCCAATAAAACTATTCCTGTGAAGCCGATTGCAGAGCTAGAGGCTGAGGAGGCTTCTCAGGCTGATTCTCGTATGATTTGGGAAAATGCTCGATCACAAAGGGCACGGCACAAGACCCGTCGGATTGACGAAGAGGGAAATAAGATCTTTCATTCTGCTGATGAGGCTTCAGGCGGAGATCTTGAAGATTACGAGGACTGTTCTGAACGAGGTCAGTTTCTTACTCTTTCTCTTTATCTTCCAGAATTATTAAGCCTGACAATGGTTTGATGTTTCAGGGACCACAGCTGACCAGGATGAAGAGTTCCGTCCTTCTCCTCAGGCGGGACCTTCGATTGTTGCCCCTGCCGCTAGGCGGAAGAGATTAGCCCGCAAGCCGCATGTAGTTTCACGAGCATCGGATATGGATTTAGCCGGTGACGACCCTGCTAGTGATGGAGGTAACATCTATCCCATAGACTAGCCTCTTGATCATTCAGAACTTTGATTCACGCTTTTCCATTTCTATATAGGAGAGCGTGGGGAGAGCGAGATGAGTCCTGATCTTGTTTTTCACGATTCTATATCTTCTGGTGAGCCCGACTCACCGCACCAGGTAGAAAGGCCTGCAGAAGCTGGTGACATTAGGGAGACCGTCGATGTAGGACCCGGTTCGATGAATCCAGGTACATCTACCATTAACAATACACAAAGGAGTTGAATGATTTGGGATTTGTGCATTCCCTAATTGTCTCTATACTTCTTGCTCTTTTAGATAATTCGCAGGAGGCAAACGTGGATTTTGGGAATAGAGAGGCTGACGCACCCATAAGAGGTAATTCATTTCTATTGGCCGTAGTCTCTTTATTCTCCTTTCGTACTTATATTCTCTTGTGTCAGATTTCTCGACTGATGATTTTGACGAGGAAGGCTTGCTTGTGGACACTCCTATGCTCCACTTCATGTATGGTTCTCCTCAAATTGATGACCAGTTGCCTGGAGATGTATTTCCTGAGTCTACGCTCCCTAAGAATCCCGAGGATGGTTTTTCTGAAGGTACGTAGCTCTTCTCGAGTTAATTATAGGACCAGTCCATTTTTGACTAATGCAACTATAATATGATGCATCTGAGAATTCTATTTTGTATTTGACAGGAGCTTTTGTCGAGACTGATCCTGTTGAGCCGGTTGTGGGACCAACTACACCAGTTGATACACCCCCAGCCGTTACACCTCCACCACCCCCGGTGACTCAAGGGGAAGAAGGTATGAAATGAGCTACTGAGAAATGTTATTCATTTCTTCATCAAGGTTTTTGACGGATTTCTCCTTTTTGTGTAGGGCTTTCTTCTCGGCTTCACGTCCTTGTGAAGGAGTTGTTATCAGACAGCGACCCAGAGAAGATTGTCATCTGCATAGAAGTCCGCTCCTTCTTCTCCTTTGTGAATGCTATGATTGACAAGCTCTTCCACGGCGGACTTTCCCTTCACCAGTTCAAGCCATTCCTTGATCTTAAGATAAATTCAATAAGGGATGCAGGGTACCCAGATCTGGCGAAGTCTATTGTTGATGATCTTGACTGCCTAGAGCGTGAGCTTCAGATATTTCGTGAGCTTCGGGATGCAGGTGCCTCTTCATTCATCGCTGCCGAGTTAGATACTCATTTACAGACATGGCGCGATGCTAGGTTTCTTGCTGAGTTCGACATTCAGGTGCAGCGGGATCGAGTGGACCGAGTTGAGGCCCACCTTGCTGCTAGATCATCCTCACTCACCGAGCTTGACTCTTCTATTACCTCTTGTGAGACCCAGATAGACCAGCTCCGAAGAGAGCTCCATGAGAAGGAGGAGACTTTGATTATTCTTCAGATGACGAAGACACAGGATCAGCAGGCACACATCGCTTTATCAGATGAGCTGAAGTCCTTGAAGCAGAAGCTGACCGAGACAGAGGAGGTTGCTGCGAAGACTTTAGCCACCAACGAGGAGTCTATCAGAGCTGAGCTGAGACAAGCTTATGATGAGAAGCTGTCTAGGCTTAATCAGCAGATTTTTGGCCATGTTCTTGATGTATGATTTTATTTGCTGAATACTTTGACTTTTGATCCTTTTAGTGGAACTGGTTTTTGTCTTTATCTTTATTATGATTCCTCATTCCGTTTGAAATGATTGACCATAATACTTTTAGGATTTTTGGCAAACCCTCAGCCATCAACGGATTTGATTAGCCTTTACCGAATACCGTTTGAGTCGGGCTAGCATGCGGATTGTCTAAATCCGTTCCGCATGTTACGTTGTGCTAAGAGAGTGAATTCTCTGAGACTTTGTGCTATGATATTGAATACATAAACTTCGCCATTGTTACGGGAATAGGCTACCCGGTGACACGTGTTAGGTGTTGACTTTAGGATTTTTGGCTAACCCCCAGCCTTTAACGGGTTTGATTAGCCTTTACCGACTACCGTTTGAGTCGGGCTAGCATGCGGATTATCTAAATCCGTTCCGCATGTCACGTTGTGCTAAAGGAATGAACTCCCTTAGACTTGATGCTACAACTTCGAATATGTAGACTTAGCCATTGTTATGGGAATAAGCTACCCGGCAACGTGTTTTAGACGCTGACTTATCCCTACTTAGGCTTCGGGATAAAATTCCCCAGAATCGAACTCTGGTGTCTTTTTCTTCGGAGAAAGACTAAACCGGCGACACGTGTTAGGCGTCGGCATATCCCTTCTTAGGATTCAGGATGAAATTCCCCACACGTGTAAGGCATGGATTTTGGTGTTATTAATAACAACCTGCCACAATGTTGAATATGTGGGCGGGTGTTCTTTTTAACGGTTAAGAACTAACCGGCAGCGCAGGTTAAGCGCAGACTTATCCTTGCTTAGGTTTCAGGATAGAATACCCCAGAATCGAACTCTGGTGTCTTTTTCTACGGAAAAAGACTAAACCGGCAGCGCGTATTAGGCGCAGACTTATCCCTGCTTAGGATTCGGGATAAACTTCCTAGGATGAATCCTAAATTGATAAATTTCGGAAAAGATCGATGCGGGAAAGGCAGAATTTTATATTCTATTTCCCGGTCTTCTTTTAGGGTGAAGGCGAACCCGAATACAAGGAAGGAAGAATTTTATATTCTATTCCTTGATTCTGGAAAGGAAGAATTTTATATTCTATTTCCAGCGAAGAAGAAACTAGAAGTGGGGTGTCCACTCCGAGAATCTGGAAAAATTTAGATAAACTTGCCTTTTATAGGATGAGTTATCTAAACTGAAAATGGGTTCTTCGTTTATCGAAGTGGAATTTTCAACTCCGGTTATAACCATGAACAAGGTTTAACCAAAGAGAAAAAGGGAAGGAGTTCTTTCGTTTATCGAAAAGGGACTCCGAACTGAAAGTGGACCTCTTGCTCATGGAGAGAATCAAGAGGGCCAGAAAAACATTTTTGGTGGACTCACTGTCAATTGAAATTGATCAGTGAGGGATTTTGGTGGTGAAAAAATTTTTTGGGTTATCCTCTAGAATATTAAGTGTAATATTCTTCAAGGAACTTCCCGGTAACTATTACAAACGGTCCTTCCCACTTGGGTTCGAATTTACCTTTCTTCTTGGAATTGAGGATTATCGGTCGGCGAGCAGCGAGGACCAGATCTCCTTCCTTGAAGCTTCTCTGTCGGACTCTCTTGTTAAAAGCCCTAGATATTCTGGCTTGATATAATTCAATTTGTTGTTGAGCCTCCAAGCGCTTTTCATCCAACCTCTCGAGTTCTTCGAGACGTTTTTGATGCTGTTCTTCTGTCGTCATCTCAGTTGCGAGAGCGATCCGAAGTGACGAGATTTGAATCTCCAAAGGTAGCACAGCTTCACATCCGTATACCAACGCATATGGGGTGGCCCCTGTAGGTGTGCGTATGGTGGTGCGATAAGCCCAGAGTGCTTCACCGAGTTTATCGTCCCAGTCTCGTTTATTGGTCTTCACGAGCTTTGACAGGATCTTGATGATCGTCTTGTTAAAAGCCTCAGCTAGTCCGTTTGCGGCGGGATAATAAGCTGTCGACGAAACATCTTCAATTTTAAATTTGTCACAAAACCTGATGAAGGCGTTGCTTATGAACTGTGGACCGTTGTCATGAATGATCCGTCTTGGCACGCCGTGTCGGTATATGACATGATGCTTGATGAAATTGATGACGTTGTTCATCTTCACTTCTCTAAGCGGAATTGCTTCAACCCACTTTGAAAAGTAATCCGTGATTGCGAGAATGAATCGATCACCTTTGACTAAAGGGGGAAAAATAGGACCGACAATGTCCATACCCCATGTCTCGAACGGCCAAGACGTGGTTGACGTGTGCAACTGCTCTGGCGGTTGATGCATATAATTCGCATGTATCTGGCAAGCGTGGCATTCTCGCTTGGTGCTCTTCGACGAATTGATTCCCTTTCTTTTACGTCCTCTGGCAAAATACCATATTGGACGTAGTCAATGATAGGAAAACGCCAATCTCGGGACTCAGACCCAATTTGAGTTGAATTCACCTCCTTGGCGTTAATGTTTCCGTCATCTTCTTCTTCAATATCCATATTGTATATGGGTATGCAGAGTTGATGCGTCCTCACTGTGACTAACAGCTCAGTTTCGGGAGGCTGCGCAAGTGATACTGCTAGTGCTGCCAGTGTATCCGCATAAGCGTTCTGGAGACGAGGAATGTATTCGATAAATAATTCTTCAAAAGATTCTGCCATTTTGATGGCCTCCTGGTGGTATGGGATCAGGTCCTGGTTCCTGACTTCATACTCTCCCCGAACTTGGTTGACTATCAATTGGGAATCCCCAAAAGCTTCGAGATATTCGACCCCCAGCTCCTTGGCGAAACTGAGTCCAATGAGAAGCGCGTTGTACTCTGCTAGGTTATTGGAGCACGGACTAGTCAATGAATAAGCTCGAGGCATCACATGCTTTCCCGGGGAGATTAAGAAAACTCCAACCCCGGAGGAAACTGTAGAACCTCCCGGGGTTATTGCCCTATTAACTGACCTTGAAGCACCATCGAAATATAATTTCCATACTTGTTGGTGCGACGTAGTGTTAACCTCGTGGGTTTCGTCCGGCAAGTCATCATATACTTCTGCCGTATCTGTGGTCGGGTTTGCCACCAGAAGATCACAAATCGCTTGTCCTTTGATCGACTTCTGTTGTTTAAAGTGCAAATCATATTGGGACAAGAGAAGTGCCCATTTCGCTAACCGCCAATTCATAGAGGCCGGTTGCGTCATAAACACCCATACTGGGTTAACATTGAAAATGACGTAAATCGTCTGTCCAACCAAGTAATGCCGTATCTTTTGCATCGCGAATACCAATGCAAGGCATTCTTTCTCGATCATCGGATATCGAGACTCGGCGCCTATCAAGGTCCGACTTAGGTAATAAACTGCCTGTTCGTGACCGTTATCGTCGTCTTGTGCTAGTAAAGCACTTATTGAATGGTTCATCGCCTTGATATAAATCAAGAACGGTTTACCCGACTTCGGTGCAACGAGAACAGGAGGATTCGTCAGATACGTTTTGATATCTTCGAATGCTTTTTGGCAGGCGTCGTCCCAGATGAATGACACCCCTTTCTTGTTTAGCTTAGAGAATGGCTGGCACTTCCCAGAAAGGTTTGAGATGAACCACCGGATGTAAGCTAGCCGCCCTTGCAATCCTCTGAGCTCTCTCAAATTTCTAGGAGGCTGCAGTTTCTCTTAGATTTTTAGGGGGTTGCAGTTCATGTATCGCCTTCACCTTATCGGGATCGATATGTATACCCTTCGTGGTGACAACGAATCCCAGAAATTTTCCACTGGACATTCCAAGGAAGGATTTAGTAGGGTTCATCTTCAATTGATGACTTCGCATGAGATCAAACATCGTCTTCAAGTCCTTGATGTGATCTTCTTTGTTGCGGCTTTTTACAACCAAGTCATCAACGTAGCACTCGACTGTTTTCCTGAGATGTTCTTGGAAAATCTTAGTCATTGCTCGCTGATATGTGGCACCTACGTTCTTTAGACCGAAAGGCATCACGGTATAGCAAAAGACACCGAGGGGCGTTCTGAACGCTGTATGCTTCTCATCATCCGGGTGCATCTTGATTTAGTTATATCCTGAAAACCCATCCATAAAAGACATTCTCTCAAATCCGTATGTATTGTCGATAATGACATCCGTGATTGGGAGAGGAAAATCGTCTTTTGGACATGCCGTATTCAGGTCTCTGAAGTCAATGCAAATCCTGATTTTACCGTTCTTCTTCATGACTGGAACGATATGGGCTAGCCAATCTGGATGTTGTTCTTCTCGGATAAATCCCGATTCGATCAACTTCTTAACCTCTGCTTCAATGGCTTCCATAATCTGCGGACGAAACCGTCTTTGCTGTTGCTTGACAGGTTTGGCATCCGGCTTGATATCGAGGCGGTGCATTGCCACATTGGGGTCGAGCCCTGGCATATCCTCGTAGTTCCAAGCGAAGACGTCAATATACTCCCTGATGAGAGCAATTAACTCCTCCTTCTCATTTGAGGGAAGACTATCGCTAATGAATATAGGTTTTGGGTTGGCCTCGTCACCCATGTTAATTTGGACTATTTTATCCTCAGTGGGGGGTTCTTTCTGTTCGAACCTGTCACCATACTGCATATTCAGATGATGAACCCACGGGTCTTCCCATGTCGGCATTTGATCATCGTCCTCTATTGTAGACGGATCAGCTGTAACCATGTTTACCATTAGGGCTTTGAATGCTTCCCCTAGACTCGTGTCGGAATCCCCAGCTGAAGAATCAGAAGAGTATCCTTTCTTAGTTTTGTTAGCAATTTGATCGATAATTTGCCAACCACATTCATCATCAGACGAGGAAACATAGCCTAAGCCTCTCCCGTATTTATAATAATCGTCGGGTCTCCCTTTTCGAAGTATAAACCTTCTCCGAGTGTGAAATTGTACCCCTGCTTTTCCATGAGCTTGCGCGCTTCCGGACTATACTTAGATAAGTGCCGACCAGGTTTGTCATCATCTTCATCTTCACTTAGGAAATGATCTGGTAACGGAGAGCTTTTTCCTTTACCGTAGATCACTTCTTTTGCACCTCCTATCTTGTTTGGGATGATCATGGTTGTTCCGAAGGAATGCTGGAGGCGTTCCGTTGTTACATAGGATGACCGAAGCGGCATATACAAGTCAGGATTATCATACAATCCTGTTATCACATCATCAAGAGACAGGGAGTACTCTAAATCATCATTTATTTCATTAGTGGCAAGTTGCCAGTTACATCAAGAGACAGGGAGTACTCTAAATCATCATTTATTTCATTAGTGGCAAGTTGCCAGTTACAACTGCCCTCTGACGTTTGATCATCGTCAAGGTTGATTACAAAGGGTACAATGTCATTTAGAACATAACCGCCATTGTAATCAAATCCGGCTTCGGTATCAGCTTCTTCTCCGCTGTCCGTGCCTTGGGCCGATGATTCAGTATCGGATTCGTTACCATAAAGGAGAGAATCAGTGAAATAATTCTCATACCCTTTAAATGGTTGCTTATCCGCGACCACCGTTCTAACCCTATTATCAGTGTCGACATATTTCAAACACTGATGGAGAGTTGAGGGAATTATAACATTACTATGGATCCAAGGCCGACCCAATAGTAAGTTATATGAAGTTTCGGCATCGATCACATAACATGTGACTTCTGTCTTTAAATCTCCCATTTGACACTTTATCCGGATTTTACCTAAAGGTCTTGACCCGCTGGTATTGAACCCGTAGATAACAGTGCCTGTGGACGCCAACTTGCTAACTGGAATACCAAGGAAGTGCATCAAGCGAAGCGGCATAATACTCACAGCAGAACCCGGATCCACTTGGATTCGGTTGACTTTGCTGGAGCCGATGTACCCGATGAAGTATAGCGGTCGATCGTGATTCGAATTCTTCGTCTGCATGTCCTCTTTAGTGAAGGTAATGCAGGGAAGGTTTTTTGTCGCTATGTTGCACTGTTGACTCAGCGGTTCTGGCTGTTCAGGCACCGGCTTGATTTGAGTCAGAAACACCTCTGAATTGGCCAACGCTTCTTGCAAAGCCTCCCTAGTTTTTAGTCGCTATGTTGCACTGTTGACTCAGCGGTTCCGGTTCTTCAGGCACCGGCTTGACTTGAGTCAGGAACACCTCTGAATTGGCCAACGCTTCTTGCAAAGCCTCCCTAGTTTCCTTGGACAGCCGCAGCAATTCATACAGCGTTATCCGTGCTGGAATATTGGCTAGTTGAGCCATTATATCGAAGACTTGCGGAGTCTTCGAGCTTTCCGGTTTGTCTTTTCCAATCGGGCGACTGAAACGAGACTGCTTCGGATTCTGAACTTCCTGGGGATTCTTCTTTTTCGGTTTATTCACCGGCTGTCGTCAAGCTTCTTCGCCCGGTGTAGGACTTGTAATCACCCCCATCTCCGTGAGAGTTTTGGCTGGTCCCCGTTTATTCACCCCCTGCTCACTAGGTGGTGGATAGTTGTAGTGATACTCATTTCCGCTTCGGGTTGCAAAAACTTCTTGTTCTTCTTCAGAGAGCGGAAAAGCTAGTATTCTTTCGTCATCTTCTCCTGGGATAGCAGAGACTCAGCAGCAAGACTTTCCTTTCCCTTTGGACTTCTTCTTGGATGACGACCCGGCTCATTGTTCATCTTCAATCAGGTCGGGGTGAACCCAGAGGATTTCGCCGTTTGGAGCTGTATGTGGCACAAGTCCTTTTTGGCGCTGTCCATGCGGGTCGTCGTTTACTATCTTCATTCCCACTTTGGTGATGCGTTTTGGTTCAAACCATGCTGTGGGCACTGATCCAAAGCTGATTGAAACCGCGTTTGCTCTAACATTCTTGGACGGCTTCGGGGTTATGACGCCTACATCAATTAGCGCCTGGATCTTGTTCTTGAGGTGGTAGCACGACTTGGTAGGGTGATGGACCGCTCTGTGGTATGCGCAATACCTCGGATCCGTCACTTTGTTAGCCCCTTCTTGATCCACAATCGCTGGCAGCTGGATTTTGTTGTTCTCCAACAGGTACTTAAAGATGCCGGGAACTTCGTCATCTTTGAAGGAGTACACTTTGGGAAATCTTGGCTCTGAAGACTTCTGCTTCTGAGGCCGTTGTTGCCATTGTGACTGCGATTGTTGTGGCGCTCGTTGCTGCTGCCGCTGCTGTTGTTGCTGAGGTTGCAATTGAAATGTTTGGTTAGCATCAACTGCATTAGCGTGTGCCTTACCTTTCCCCCGTGGGATGAAATTCTGTTGTGGAGCATTCGTCGCCTGTTGGCCTCTCTCCGCCTTCTTTCTTCTGATGAATCATTCGGCTTGCTCTCCTCGGACCTTCAGATCCTTCCATGTCTTGGATGGTGCTGTCCCCATCGCTTCCAACACGTCCAGGGCGAGGTTGTTGTGGCAAGTCTGGAGGATGAATTCCTCGGTGATCGGGTCCCGACAGTTCATCGCCTTGTTCCGGAACCTTTTGACGAAGGTGTCCACTAATTCCCCGTCTTTTTGCTTCTCGTCCAGCAATGATCCGATGGATATCTCTGTGTTGTCGTCGAAGAAGTTGGCGAGGAATTTGGTCTCCATGTCGTCCCAGCTATTTACGCTTCCTGGCTTGAGACGGCGATACCAATCGAAGGCGGCTCCGCGAAGAGTGCCGACAAATGACCGCACCATCAGAGGCTCATTACCGGAGATTACCCCCAAGTGCGATTTGAAGTAAATCAAATGCTGGGTGGGTGAACCCATCCCATTAAACGGCGTGAAGTTAATTAGATTGAACTTCGCCGGATATGGGATTGATTCCTACTCTCTTGGGTATGGACAAGGAATGCCCGTCTTTTTCATCTCTTGAGCGGAAATCAATGTATTGATTTTGCTCTCGAGATTTTTAATTTTCAGACTTTCATCTGTGTTTTCACTAGCATTCTCGTTACCATCCCCTGCATTGACGGGGGGATTATTGGTATTACGAGCTTCATTCGTATCTTCGTCTTCCAGATTAACCGGGTTACGACGACTTGGCTCGCCTTGCTGGTTCGTCAATGCCTGGATTTGCTGGTCATGCATTTCTCTCATGTTTTGCATGGCCATCTGCATTTCGAACCTGAAGGTTTCCTGCTGCTTAGCTAATGCGTCTTCAAGCATTTTGGCCACTTGCTCCGCACTTATCATAAGTGCCTCGCGGGGTTGTCCCTCGCTAGATACTGTATTATCTGATGCGACCGCAGAGCCGGCATCAGATTCTTCATCTTCTGAAGGGAGCCTTGTTCGAACCCTACCATAGGTTGCTCGCTTGATGGTTCCGGACTGCAGACGGGTTCTAGGCCGGGATGCTTTCCAAATCGACTCGAGATTATCCCGCGCCGATGTCCCTCTGCTGGTCATGTTGGTGGTGACTCTCGGAAATTCTCCCTCTTCAACCACCGTTCTTCTTCGTCGGAAACGCCTAGGCCTTGTTTTCGGCGTTTCAGTACTGAGCCTTTCGAAAACCGAAACTCGTTCGGGGACCGCATTAATGCAGCTGCATTCAGACAATACTGCCCGAATGAGTTTGGAACAGGGGCACTGAGTTTCCTGTTCTCGGGGACTCCTTTTCCTGGCTTTATTCGTACCCCCAGCACGATAGTACAACTCGTCATTTTGACAGTCGGAGTACCTATCGTGTGTTGGCACGATTTCTCAGGTATAACGCAATCATCATCAGACGATAACGTTTCCTTCTGAGAGTGAATTACCTTCTTTGGACTTTCGAGAGTCACGTGCCTCGACACATGCCTTTTTGGGCGTGAGTTCTCGGCGGGCTCCTGGACTTCAATGCGCAAGTTGGTGCGCATGACTGCCTTGGTCTCTTTGTCATGTTGGAGGTGACGGCGACCCCCAGCATGTTGCGTCGTCCGGGGCTTCTTCATCGGGCCCAACCGATCTTGAACAGGAGCTTTGACTCGCTCATCAGAAAGTGAACTGAGACGCTCCAAGACTGGCTTCTTCCTTTGGGACGATTCTGCATGATCTCCCGGAGAAGCTATTGGGATTACCGGCGACTTTGGTTGATTCACCGGAGGTTGAACTTTGGTTGGAGGCTGCTTCGGCCTCCACACTTGGCGGGTTGATGGCGGCTTCTTGGCCACCTTTTCTTTCTTCAACTCCTCGGCCTTCTGCACGAGGATTCTTGCTTGTGCAAGCAGTGCGCGGCGTTTGTGAATCCGCTCTTCAAGTGTCGAACGGTTCCGTTTGACCCGGATCCATTCATTCGTCGGCGGCTTGGAGGAACCGCCATTCTTCAGTTGTTGAGGCTGTTTGCCTCTCCTATTCGTCAGATCCGCGTTGTAGCGGACTCCGTCCGTAGACTCCATCGCCTTAGCGAGTATTGTCGCCGCAAGGCGTTGACGTCGCCTCTGGCGGGCTCTCTTCGAGAGAGTCACAACGCCCTCAACAGTAGAAGCGTTGACAAGAACAGGTTTGACATCGTTAGAGGTTGGTGGAACTTCATCTGATGCAACTTTGGCGTCAGCTGGGGTGAGAGCTTCGTTGGCGTTCTGAACTTCTTCAAACCAACGAGCCTTTCTCCTGGAGGAGAACTTCTTGGACTTGCGGGGGGAGGTAGATCCGGACAAGGACGAAAGGTACTCCTCGAACTTGGCCTGGTCGAATTCATACTCGACCTCTTCCTCGACCGGGATTGAGATCCGCGGCTGCGACGTGACGATCTCGGCAGCGAGATCGATGGTTCCCACTGTGGTCGCCAGATTGTTCGCGGTGAAAATTGCCTTCATTGAATTCATTGTTATCTTGAATAACTGTTTTTCGGTTACAAAAGATCCGGTCTTTTTTAGATCCGGTTACAACGAAATCAAAGAAAAAGAAAAAAAATTACAACTTTACTTTGAACGAATCACGAGCTCCTAAATCGCAAGATCCTGTTTTGCGGTCTCTTGCTTGTGTGGGTTCTTTGCCGACGCCAGGGTTAATCCGTGGACCACCGCGCGATCTAGATCCGGTCGGATCTACACGATTCGACGGGTATTATTTCACCAAGGAAATAATAGCCGTTAATTCTCGGGATCAAAGGCCAAGCTTTGATCCGGAGTGTGATCTCGTGTAGATATCAGATCTGATCTTTACCTCTCTCAATGCCCGCGCACAGAACTGGGCCGGCCACCTATAGGTGGCCGGCTCTGGTCCGAGCCACCTATGGGTGGCTTGGCCACCGAGCCACCTATAGGTGGCTCGGCCTTGGCCGAGCCCCCTTAGGCATTTCTGTTTCGTCGTTTTGTACGGTCTCATGGTTGATTCGAACTCTAATTTGTTGATCTGATTTGGCAGTAGATCCGATTCCTGATTTGGCAGTAAATCCACTTCTGAGTTCGAGTCCGAAACTGATCTTGATTCGGACGTGATTCATCCGAGTCCGCTCTTGTTTGGATGACTCGTTGACTCCCCGAACCGTTGGCTTGATTCCGCACGCGAATGGATGTATTCCGTTGCTTGCGTGCGATTCGTCAACCTCGTCGCCTCGTTGGTTCGCCGGTTTGTGCCGAGCTATGCTAAGGGACCTATAAGCAATTTTATACGCCTACACTAAGTTCAGCAAGTGTGAGTTTTGGATTTTTGAGGTCAGGTTTCTTGGCCATATTGTCAGCATAGAGGGCATAGCAGTGGACCCAACTAAGGTTTTAGCAGTGCTTGATTGGGAACAGTCGAAGACGGTTACCGAGATTCATAGTTTTTTGGGGTTACCTGGCTATTACAGGAAGTTCATTCAGGACTTCTCGAAGATTGTGATACCACTTACATGCCTTACAAAGAAGGGTGTACAGTTTACTTGGAGTACGGAGTGCCAGAAGGCCTTTGATACCTTAAAGACTAAGTTGACTACAGTGCCAGTCCTTACTATTTCAAGCAGTAACAGGACATTTGTCGTATACACGGATGCGTCGTTAGCAGGTTTAGGAGGTGTTCTGATGCAGACTCAGAGGGTAGTAGCATACATCTCACTACATCTAAGGGTACATGAGCAGAACTACCCCACTCATGATTTGGAGTTAGCAGTGGTAGTATTCACACTGAAGGTATGGAGACACTATTTGTATGGAGTTCAGTTCGAGCTATTCACAGATCACCAGAGTCTGAAGTACCTATTCTCCCAGAAGGAACTCAATCAGAGACATCAGTGATGGATTTAGTTCATCAAGGACTACGAGTTCATAATTCGGTATCACCCGGGGAAGGTGAACGTCGTAGTAGATGCTTTGAGTAGGAAGTGTCGATATCGAGTTGCGACCTTGAGGTGCTCGTTGTATCGAGATCTTCTCACTCTTAGCCAGTTTGATTTTAGGCCAGAGATTGGCGGGACTAACACATACTTGGGAGCTATATCAGTACAACCATCTTGGAGGGACAGAGTAGTCAGAACTCAGTTAGAGGACTCTTGGATTCAAATATGGAAGGAGGAGATTTCCAAAGAACCCAAGGACGATTGGACTATTAGAGCAGATGGAGGCCTTCAAATGAAGAGTCGATTGGTTATGCCAGCTAGTGTAGAGCTGAAGAAGAAGTTGTTTGATGAAGCACATCGTACCCTATATTCTGTGCATCCACGAACCACTAAGATGTACAAGAACTTGAGAAGACACTTTTGGTGGAGTAGTATGCGTAGGGAGATTGCAGAATATGTGGCCAAGTGCTTCACCTCCTAGCAAGTGAAGACAGAACACCAGAGACCAGCAGTGACACTTTAGCCTTTACCCATTCCAAAATGGAAGTGGGCGACCATTTCTATGGACTTCATTGTAAGGCTGCCAAAGTCAAAGAAGGGGAACGATTCAGTTTGGGTGATAGTGGATCGGTTGACGAAGTCGACACATTTTATTCCAGTGAGGACTACTTATACCGTCGAGACATATGCGAGGATATTTATCCGGGAGATAGTTCGACTTCACGGAGTTCCAAATACGATTGTATCAGATCGAGGCTCAGTTTTCACCTCGCACTTTTGGAGGAGTTTCCAGGATTCATTCGGTAGTAGGTTATTACACAATAGTGTATTCCACCCTCAGACAGACGGTCAGATAGAGAGAGTGAACCAGGTGTTGGAAGACACGTTGCAGGATTGTATCATTAATTTTCAAGGCAGATGGGAGGATCATATTCCATTGATAGAGTTCGCTTATAACAATAGTTATCAAGCGACGATTGGTATGACCCCATATGAGGCATTATACGGGAGACCTTATAGATCCCCTATATATTGGGTAGAGCCGGAGGATAGCTTATTGCTTGGACCAGAGCTAGTGAGGTAGACTACCGAGAAGGTAGCATTGATCAAGGAGCGTATTCTAACCTCTCAGAGTCGGCAGAAGAGCTACGTGGATCATAGATGGCGACCTTTAGAGTTTTAGGTGGGAGATTATGTCATGCTGAAGGTATCGCCGATGAAAGGTGTCCAGCGATTTGACAGACGGGGAAAGTTTGCCCCGAGATATATTAGCCCATTTCAGTTTGTTGAGTGTATTGGGGCTGTTTTATAGAGACTAGATCTTCCAGCATCGATGTCTAGTGTGCACGATGTATTTTATATTTTGATGCTTAAGAAGCACTTGCATGATGAGGAGAGACAGCGAGTATTGGATACTCTGAATATTGAGCTTCAGGACGATTTGTCTACTATTAAGATCCCAGTTTGTATACTTACTAGAGAAGACAAAAGACTTAGAAACATGGTGATTCCTTTGGTAAAGGTCCAATGGAACCGGAAAGGATCTGAGGAGATTTCTTGGGAACACAAAGAGGATATGCGTCACGACTACTGACACTTGTTTAAACAGGTAAATTGTTTGGATTATGTTTTTCTTATGGTTTATGATGATTTTGGGATAGTCATATTTATCTTTAATACTAGAATGAGGGTATTATCACTTAATCCTTAATCATTTGGAATACATGGTATATATATGAGAGGTTACTTGTTTAGATTTTTTCGCCCAACGTATTAGTTTCGTTTAGTTAGGGGTTAAGTGGGAGTATCCGCATTTTAGATGGTTAAGCATAGATATTGCTAGTGATTTATATCTAGAGATTAATGGTATGAGATGTGTACGGGAGGGTTTCCTTGTCTGAATTATCCCCTCTTAGTGCTTTTCTCATATTATTAATTCTTAAGATACGTTGCAGAATTTCGGGGATGAAGTTCTTTTAAGGGGGGAAGAATATAAAATCCTAAAAATTTAAATATTTTATGATAAATAATATTAAATATGTTATATGGTAAAAAATAATATATTTTGATGTTTGAATATGATAAGAATTATTTTGAGATCAATTCAATATATATTTGTGAATATATGAGTGCATATGTGCAAGACATGCACAAAGACCAAAAGAGAAATATGAGATTTATGACCAGTTATGAGTTTCTATATTTTACGCATTGATGCAGTTAGAATCTGAGAAAGTATGAAAGATCAAAGTTGTAGGTCTCTTCAATAGCTTTCAAAAAAATCTTAAATCACCTCATTCGTAGGTCGGACGAGAAAGTTATGGCTAATATACCGAACCACAGCATGTGTGTAGGTTTCTATACGGTCGACTGCTGGGCGTGCAGACGTCAGAATTGTCTCTGTTTTGGGTTGGTTTTATTTATACCAAACTCGGGAGTATACCTAAGTATATATATCAGTTTTGAAGCTCTCAGAACCCTCTTTTAAACCTAATAGCCTCAGCCCCCTCCTCTCTCTCTCTCTCTCTCTCTCTCTCTCTCTCTCTCTCTCTCTCAAACCCTAAACCTCATTTCTTTGGCGATTCTTGGAGGATTTTGGAGGAGCTGATGCGAGATCCATCGGTGTTCAGCGAAGGAGGATCGTTCTCACTCGTTTTTGGGAGTTCATCAACACCCCTCAGACGAGTTTCATCTCGCCCAATCTTACAACTATGTTTTAAACGTTTTTAATAAAGTTTTTCCTGTGTTTTATGAGCCTAAAATGCTATTTCATGTATAAAGATAGATCTTTATATTGTATGTTGCAAAAAAATAAGTTTTTAGTTAATAAAGATCACCCACGAATTTCTTAATGCAGATCTAGATCTGAAAATTTTCCTAACAAGAGTTTTGAAAGAAAGATAATTGTTTTCAAACGTGTTGACATGCATATGTGTGTTTAAAAAGTTTTCTTTTTGTCTATAGTAATTAGATTGTATTTTTTTTACATATTCTAGAAATGCTAAATCACGTATATAGGATTTGTAGTATATAGAATCGTCGCATAATGGCTTTTGAATCAATCTCGAGGAGCAGAAACCTGTAGAAAAGGTTTCTGTCTCTTCGGGGTCGACCACTGGGGAATTTTTTGCATGTTCATGTTGTTGCTTAAGTTTGTGTAGCTGGCGAGATACCTAGGTTATATGGGATTATAATACACTGGGATTTGTGTATATGAGTTGACTACGGACACGAGGTTTAGATTCACGCACTGAGGCACGAGAGTGAGTAGTAAATATGCTGATTTTTTTATATTAATTTCATGTTGAAGTCCTCGTGTTGGACTATAATGTTGACCTTCTTATTTTGATGATGATTAACAAACAATATACTTCTAAAACAATAAGTTGGAGGATGGATGGATTGCGTCATAACGATCATATCAAATGGAGGTTGGCGGAATTATGGTTGAAGCCTATGCAATTCAAGTTGAAGATCCAAGTTCTAGCTTCATCCGCAATATGTACCAAGTCAAGCTTATTGAAGATCAAGATCAAGCTTTGGTAAATTAGTTTAGGTGTTATATTATGTGTGTTCAATACTTCAAGCTCAATTTTATACACACACACACACATGTTTATTTTGATTTATCGTTGGTTTGGATTATAGACTTATTAACACGATGCTATATCTTTTATCAAGTCTATAAATCTATTGGAAAGTGTTTTGAAACTTGTTTGGAATGAATTTGACAAAATCAAGTTTTAACAAGTTTTGTTCGTGCATGTTTAAAGTTCATGTTCGTGCATGTTTTTATAAAATAGATGAGTTTTCATAATTGGGAAATGCAATTTGAAAATTTCTTTGTTTACATGTTTATATTCATATATACAAACTTTTTCCCAAGTTTTACTAATTTTGGAGTTGTTTTGTTATTTTCAATTGAATTTACAAAACCGAGTTTTTAGCAGTTTTTTAGAAACTGTTTATCTGTGTTCAAACATTTATTTCTCTCAACTGGGAAGTGATTTTTCAGAAATTCTTTCTCTAATATGTTCATATACATGTCTAGAACACTCTATAAAAATTTCATGATTTTTAAAGTTGAGTTACTATTTTTAATTAATTTTACAAAGTCAGATACATAAATTTTCAGAATCTGTCAAAACCTAAAATTGTTTGTGCACATATAAGTCGACTTATGAGTAGACTCATGAAGTACAGCACAGTTATGTTTTTCTTTCGCTGAGTCGACTCATATAAGTCGACTCATAAGTAGACTCATGAGTCGACTCATAAGTCAACTTATCAGAGAGCCGTTGCACAGTAACGGGTAGTTTTCTGATTTGTTTGTTTATGGGTTTTTGGTCTTTTCCTTGGGGTTTTTGCTGAAGTTTTGAGTGGGTATAAATACGTCATTGCCTTCAGCTCTTCATACAACTAAGAGAATGTTTTAAAAAAGTTTAACAAGGGTTTAAAGTTTGGTTTAAGTTTGTTTAAAGGTGTTTAAAGCCTTGTTTCAAAGTTTCGGTTTTGTGAAGATAATTTCACAAGAGGAAGAAAAGATCATCCTTTGGTGTTTGAGCTTCAACTCATCTCTCTCTCTCTCTCTTGATCTATAGAGAAGTTTTCCTAAACTCATTCTAGCTATTTATTGTTTTTTTTCTAATTTCCATAAGCTAGATTTATATTGAGTTTAGTTAAATTATTTTTATTGAATCTCTTTATTCACACACAACCTATTGAGCTTATAGTATTTACATTCATAGTATATTTTGGGTTGTGGGGTTTGTGACTTAGAGTTGTGCCTAATTGAGTTCTCACCTTGTTTAGAGAACAATCATTTGTTGTGCTTAATTTGTGAAGTTTACTTTGTAATACACTTGTACACCGAGAGGAGTGTGTCGTGAGGACGAAGTCGATACCAAGAGGAGTGGCGTCGGTGGTCTAGTGAGAGGTGATAATTCCGAGCACTTGAGGGAGTCGATACGTGAGGACCAACACTTGAGATTGTAGCTTGTGTATGTACATTGTGAGGATTTGTGAGAGTTGTCGGTTGACTTGATAACCGAGTGTGTAGAGTTTTCGGTTAGCTAGAAAACCGAGTGTGTAGAGAAGTTCAGCTTCCAAACCGGGTTGGACGTAGGACGGAAGGTCTGAACTCCGTGATCATTTCCTTGTGTTTGAGTTTGGCATTGGCGCATTTATTATTGCATATTGTTTTTTCGCCATTGTTGCATGATCATATTGTTTACCCTTGTTTATATTGTATATCCTTGCATATATCTTGTAGCATATCATACTTGTTAGGATATATCACATTGGTTATATTGCTTATTCTTGCTCATATCACATTGTATATCTATCTTGCAAGAATAATTTGTTAATAAGTTTTAAATTGGCATAAAATCGGATTAGATTAGCATAAGACCCTATTCACCCCTTCTCTAGGGTTATTTCATAGCGACCTTAGGGTCTAACATATAATCCATTGAAGTCCTCGTGTTGGACTATAATCCATTAAAGTCCTCGTGTTGGACTATAATCCATTAAAGTCCTCATGTTGGACTTTAAGCTTTTGCAGTTCATGTATTGGACATTTACCTATTTCAGTTCACGAGTTGGGCACGTATTTGACATCTGACAGGTCATTGATATTATGCTTGGAGATGATGCTATATTTCTTTATTGCGCCACGTAGTAGTTTTTTTGGGGATTTGGTATTTAGCTATTTACAATTTGAGCTAACGAGAGACGTACTTATGCTCGTGTTGTAAATTTCTAAATATCAAACCACCATTTTATTTCGGAGTAGATGATTGACTATCTATATGTATTAATATCTATTTTTCTTTTTTCTAGCCCTTCCCCCTGGGGTTGGTTGAGATGTTACTCGCTAGGCTTGATGCCCCCCCCCCCCCTTTTTAGGTAACGAGCCAGGTGCACGGAGAGCCGTAGGTTGATGGAATTGCTCTAGCGGTTATTTATCTATATTGTTAGTAGTTTATGTCGGAACTCCACAGTAGATGTGTTTATGAACATTTGAGTTATCATTCTAGTTTCGTAAAGGCGATGTGCCTAAATGTCATTTCATTTGATTTCCTATGTCGAGACACTTGTATTCAGCCAGATGTTATTTCTCTCAGAGATTTGTCTATTTATTTCAGTGGTGATGATTTCTTCAGAATATCTGTCGTTTAGTATTTCTTCTGTATATTTTCTCTAGCCTGTTTTGTACCTACACCTGTTGTTGATTCTACTAGATAGATAGTAATTGTGATGGTGAAACATGCTATTGTACGGTGTAGTGCATGACATGTTTGACATTCTTGGTTTCACCTTGGACTGCAGCCTTGTTGAAACCATGGGCGTCACAAAGTGGGAATAGTAAATCTAGCGTCTAAAAACATGTCGTGTTTGGTACGCATGAATAAATAGTTAGAATTACGTTCCATCCTCACTCATTCCCGCGTACCAAACGAGGCGTAAGGGGCTGTTTGGTTTGTCGAGTAATCTTGATGCACATAATGGATATTAAAAAACTCATAATTGAAATCATGTTTGTTTGCGATGGATATTAAAGATGATTTGCACGAGGAATAAAATCCAATCAAATTTTGTTTGGTTGTACATGAATTTTATTGAGGATATGTGACTAAATTCACAAATAGGGTTGAAATCAACACAATTTTTAGGAATTTTATTTGAACCAATTTATCATATGTGCCAACCCCAAATCCATGTGTAAAAAATAACAAGCGAACAATGTATTTGTTAAAAATCCATAATGTTTATCTTGTGGGTCCCATTTTTCTAATGCAATAATACAAAATTTATAGAAACAAACAGTCCTTTTTGCCCGTGCCAAAATCACTCATTTATATCGTAACAAAGTAAATTTTCTTTTTCACTCCACTTCCGAAAATACACGAAGCAGTGCATCTCTTTAACTGACGAATCTTTCGGGGTCCTTTTTGCCTACAGAAACTGCGGGTAAGCTGGAAAGGTGAGTGGGCCCATTCTTCTCTCTCGTTTCATTGTTTTTAACACGTGAATTTTTGTGGCCTTGGGCCGGGTCCACTCTCAATTGTCCCTATCAAACTACATCCGCACCTAAATGTAGCAATAGGGGACTAAAGTTTGAGTTTAAAAGCTCATTAATTAATAACTTTATGGTTGAATCTGAAAAAAAAAAAAAATTCGACTGCAAGATTCTAAGATTTTATTTGGATTTCATGCTGCGGTGAAGAAACTTCTTTACTAAAATTTGCAGCAAAAAATAGATCCTTCGCAACGAACCAAACACTGAATTTAGATTTAGAAGTACATTTCCAATGATAAAATGCAAATATCCAAACAACGAAATTGAGGTTAATTTCCGGCAACGTTAGCAAACGCTACGTGTAACACCGCAGCGTCGCCTGCGACATTTCATTTATAATCGCAACGCACGGTACAATTCCTGATATAATCGCAATATACTTTACAATTCCTGAATTGGACAGCATAATTTGTTTCTGAATCGCCACAGAATTTTTCTGGACAAAACTGGAACAAGTAATTGTGTTGAGTTAGCTGCGCGCGCGTAGAGAGTAGAAAGCATGGTACGGACGGTTGTACATAAACATGAAGATGTTGGTCAAGTTCGAACTGTGTAAACTATTTGATGTGAGATTAGTTGATCTGAAGCTGATTACGGCGATCCAAATGTCCAATCCAAAAATGATAGACCTACCAGAGGAGATGCAACGACGGTCTAAATGACAACACAATTAGTATTGTGTTTTAGCTATTTACAGAAAAATCATTTTTTTTTTCCTTTTAAAAGCATGAGTTCGGGAAAAATCTTTTCATGGTCAATATTATCCTTCACTATTTTGAATATTTCATTCATATATTAATCTATCCTAATTATAATTATATCATATCATAATCTTACGTGAACTCTCTATAGCTCAACAAATTAAAAAAATATTAATAAAATATATAAAACAGCTTTAGGGTATTAGTTTGTTAAGATAAAGAAATTATATGTAGCTAATATACTACAATACATGAAGTATTGTAAAAAAAAGCTAAAAAGTTTTAAAATTGCATAAAATACACTGAAAAGTTTAAAATTATAAAAAACATCTTAACGTTTCAAAACTTAAAACAACAAATTATTGACATAATAGAAACTCTTATTGGATGCATACGAGAAGAATTCGTTGTAGATGAAAAAGAGGTAGCTCCTAATCTTATTTAAGTAATAAATTTGGAACACAAATAATTATATATATATATATGAAATTAAAAATTATTCTCATTGAAATAGAAAAAAAAATCAAAGACTGTATTTTAAAAAGTTTGTATTGAACATTATAAATACACTTGATTTCTTTGCGAAGTTAAACGAGAAGATCAAAGAATAACAAGTCTAGGAAAGATAACAGTGGAAAAAAGACGATATTATATATATATATTCTAGAATGACAATTTATTATCATTACAAAATTAAAACTTTTTTGATGTCACAATCAATGTAGATGATGAAGACACTATTCTCGAATTGCCCAGGAAAAACATAAAAGTGAAGAATGATTGATCTTAGCTTAATAAAATAATAAAATAGAAGGAATAAAAGATAATATTTCTGAATATTTTATAGAATAGTTTAATTGTTTTGAATGAAACTAGGAATATTTAGAAAGGGTGTCCATGAACTTTTTTTAGTACTTTTATATGCTCATGTAGATGCTTTTATCATATAAAAATATACTAGAGTTAGCATTAATATTTAATTTATAATTTTTATGAAGTCTATTAATAATTATGAATACATTTTATATAATCAATCATTTTACCTTATTAGTTTTAAATATTCACTTTTCTTGTATAACACTGTTTCAATATTTTTCACTTTCGCAACACTATACTTTCTCAAGTAAAGCTTGGTTTTATGTTAGTCCAAATAAGATAAAAATTTAAATTAGCTTCAAATTATATATATTTTTTCTATCAATTCAAATATCAACATGAAAATTTAAGTTAGATATAGCCCATTTAAACAAACATCAAAGAAAATAAATAATTACAATGTTAAATTTTAGAGACAAAACTAAGCACAAACTATTAAAGTAGAACCGAGGAACAAACTTAAAATAAAAAAAATACTTAATCATGATATCTAACCATGTGCAATGCACGTGCATAAAACCTAGTAACAATAAATAGACTAGTACCACCCGTCAAGATCCCTTCGTGCAAAAATCAAAAGATTTTATTTTATTTTTAATTAGTAGCCAACTGCGGAGGCTAAATTAATTGAAAATTTACAACAAATCTTTCAGCTTTTCATGTTGAAGCATTGGGAGAACAAGCGGATATCAGCAAAACAAGAGGGCAGTCATAAGTACCACACCTTAGGATGCATATATAAACAATAGCCAGATAAAGCAACCAAAGCGAGGCTCTCTCTTCAGAGAAACGAGCTAAAGCTTACTCAGGCAAAGCACCAACTTCCATCAAAGTCACTAGAGCCTGATTCTAGGCCAATATACAATGACACCTATTCACAATCAGAACTTGGGAACAGCTCTGAGATAAAAATTCACTAAAAAAAACATATCTAGTGACAATATATATTTCACTTGCGGTATAGATTTCACTGTTCCAGAACATCCATTCACCTCATACTACAAACTTCAAAATAAAAGCGCTTTCCCCCAAGTATTGTGTACATATCAGCCATTCACCTGCAACAGTGAACCCCCCAAAAGAACAAAATAAAACTTAAGATCCAAAGAAGACCTACCACGAAAAAGAAAGCAGTTCAAGCTAACAGAAAACTCAAAGCTCTTCCTTAGCTGGTACTGCAACTGAGCTAGTTCCACTGCTGGAGTTTTTAATGTATATCCTCAGCTTGGTGCTCCTTTTCTTCTCAGGTTCAGGTGGTGATGGCGCTACTTGCGTATGTGACGGTGATTGGGACAGTTGGTGATCATAGCCTGAATCCCCGTTGCAGGCAGGAGCTTGGAGTCCCTCATCTGTTGGCTCGACCCACGACAGTGGATGCACTGGATGATGTCCCCAAAGCGTGAATTTGGGAAGGTGGTAGTAAGAGCATTGCATACATAATGACTAATAACACATAAATAAATTATATGTTCAATTGCAGATGACCCCTGTAGTATTGATGTCATGAACCACGTACTTTTGTTTTTGCAGATAGGTCCCTTCAGTGAAAACTTTCTGACTCTTTTACCCTCAGGCAGGGGCCTATTAAAAAAACCTCTATGAGGATAATAGTGTCAAAAAATCACTTGGGGGTCTGCAAAAGTAAAAGTAAAGGGGTAGTAAGATGAAAATAATAATACGTTGATACTAAAGGGGGATTCTACCCGCAATTAACCTGTATGTTAATATGAGTGTTGTTAAATATAGTTACTGTGTATATTGTATCCTTTTCTTTAGTCCCACATCGCCTAGGACACTAAAAGCACTTCTCTTGCTCTTGTATTCTTGTATTTAAGAGGGTGTTTGGTTCAATTTCTACAAATTATAGGAAATGTTTTCCACCCAAAATATGATTTCCTTGTATTTCTTAAAAAATTATAGGAAATTTTTTGAGAAGTCAAAAAATATCAATTTTCTTGTTTTTTTTTACTTTGCTTGTTTGATTCAAAACAAGAAAATGACCCATAAATTTATAGAAAATAATAAGGTTTCCTATAATTTATAGAAATTGAACTAAACACCCCCTAAATTTATAGAAAAGTATCAACTTTATAAAAAAAGTGTCATTGTTATGTCAGATTTCTGGGTAATTTTCGCCCATTTTGAGAGGAAATTGATTTCTATAAATTTTGACACTTTTTGTACTTTATAGAAAACACTTTTGTAAATTTTTTGAACCAAACACAGTTTACGGAGATCTATAAAAAAAGTTAATTACAGAATTACTATTGTCAGACATTTTGAGAAAACTTTTCTATAAAATTGTGCAACCAAACACCCCCTAAACCTTTCAATACAATGAATAAAACAAGTCTCTTTCTACTAAAATATCTTTTTTCTCCCAAAAGCTCTATTCTTAACATGGTATGAGAGTTATTCTCTTCATCCTAGAGAGAGAGCTCCTCATCCTTCCTCTACATTGAACCGCCGAGGGGGTTTTCCTGGAAACTCCACACTTCCTCTTGGCGGCCTCGATACTAGATTCAACCTAGATCTTCATAGATTTTACGCCAATCATTTGGCCTACCAACTAGCTCTTCATAGATTTTACGCCAATCATTTGGCCTACCAACTAGCTCTTTATAGATTTTACGTCAATCATTTGGCCTACAAACTAGATTTTCATAGATTTTCAGCTAATCATTTAGCCTAATCAATTAGATCTCCCTAGACCCACTTGGCATAATTATACTGTTCATCCGCTTCATCACATGCAAACAAGGTGTTCGACGAATTGCCTTAGCGAGATTTCTCTCTCCTTGGCTAGCCTAGGGCAAAGCTCTCTCCAGCCAAGCGTTTTCCTTTCACCGATGCTTGTAAGATCCTGTCACCATGCCTCCTCTCGCGACCACAGATCCGCCCTCTCGTGACCACCGTGCATGACCGCCGATCACTACTGCAACATCATACCTTGCCGTTTGCAAGATCTAGTCACCATGCCTTTTCCACAACTGCAGGCCCACCCTCTCGCAACAACGACGCATAACTGTCGATCACCACTGCAATAACATGATCTCGCATCCTGCAATTCTAGCCATCGATGTGCTCCAATTTAACCACCTCCCGCCAAGCCACGCCAATAACCATCTATGCAAATTTGGCTAGTCTAATCCAAATTCTCGATTCTCTACCGACCGTGAGTTTGACCAAAAGTGTTAAATATAGTTATTGGGCATATTGTATCCCTTCCTTTAGTCCCACATCGTCTAGGATACTAAAACCTCTTCCCTTGCTCTTGTATTTAAACCTTTCAAAACAATGAATAATATAAGTCTCTTTCTACTAAAATATCCCTTTTTTCTCCCAAAAGCTCTACTCTTAATAGGTGTAAGCGTATGAAACTAAACTGAACTTATGTACTCATACTCCAGGAACATGAGACTAAAAGGAAAGCGGTGCATAGCATAATATATCCATCAAAAGGTAAATGTCATCAGAAGGATTACACTTGGCATAATGTATACATATCCGCCAAGGCCTCCATCGTATTGATAGCAAGGTTCTTCCACAAAATAATCTCGCTAAGTTCAATTATGTGTAATAAATTCATAGAAGACAACTGAAATTAACAGAGATCAAAGTTGCTTATATCTATCTCTGTCTATCTTGTTGTATAAGCAATAACAAATAAATTCTTTTCTTTTCTTTCTATTTGAGGATTATATTTTATATTCTAACATGCCCCCCGTAGGATTGAGGCTGATACATGGACTCACACAGTAGTGTCAAATTTTTTGAAAAATTCACTTTAAAATTCATGGTCGGTGGGATTTGAACATGAGTTGCTTTGATACCATCTTAAAGTCTTGTAACAATTACATCAAAATTCCAAAGTTATGATGAGGATGATGATTATATTTTTATGTTCTAACTTCTAACATTGTTATCATCTGCATCCTCTGTGCTATACAGGAAACTTCCCGTGTCTTGTTTTAAGTGTCGGACATGTCCAGCGTGGACAATGGGGCACTTAAAGAAGTATTCATCAATAATTTACTTTTTCAAAAAAATATGCACAAAGTATATAGTATACATGTGGGAATTTTGTTAAAAAGAAAGTCCATTACAGGAATTATTATATTTGACATATCTCGCTTTTAAGGTTATTTACAGTCATACCAACAAACGAAAACAATGCAACTACAACCGCACTAACAAATGTACAATCATACATGCAAATACATTTCCTTTTTGAGGTTTATGTTATCACACATACTGAAAATTATGTAAATACATGTGAGATTTATCCTCCTGTGTAGCCTGCAGCGTGCAGGCACATGTTTGGGCACTTACAAAATATATACCCATTACACAGAAAAAGTAATATGTGAGGCGCTAGTAAAGAAAAAGAAACTGCATTATATGAAATTTTCATGTTGAGAGCATGAGCATCTGTTTGAGAATAAAAGTTAAGGTAATTGATATCTATTTGTGTGCGCATGTATGCAGCCATAAGAATACAGGTGTATACCCATGACTGTGTCAATATTTACGAAATTACCATGTCTGATTGGAACATGACGTCTACCACCATTCCATATATCATAGATGGTATTTGCGATTGACAACATGATATGTTTCCTCTTTCTATAGATATATTTTGTTGATTAAAGCCAATGGAAAGTACTTAGTTGAAAGGGTAAAAGTGGAACTAATAATGTTGCCGACAACCTAAGTGATTCCACAATAAAGTAGACCACAATCACGCAAAGCTTAAGCATATCTCATGTTAAAATATCTACATATTTATAAAAGAGTTAATTAATTTTTCACATACCTTCTGCAGGCTCAAGAGGCATGGGTAATCCGGAACCACCATCAACAGGATTTGGCATGCGTGGAGGTCGTTTCCTCACATAGTTTTCTTGCAGAGGTTTTGGAATCTGAAAAGAAAATTGAGATAGTTTGACCCCATGTTCGACATACTCTGGATGCTTCTAACAGGTACCTGCAGAGATCAATGTCAATTATTAGGTTCTCAACCCCCCCCCCCCCCTCCCCAAAAAAAAACCAAAAAAACAACCAACCATCGCCAACACGCACATGCACAATAAATAAATAAATAAATAAGTTAATTAATTAAATAAAATAATACAAGAAAAATTTACAAGACAGGAGGTCCAATTGGTGGTTCACAGAGTTCATTTTGATCTAAGGTGACCAAATATAGATAAAAAGTTAAGCAATTGAAACTTCTAAGTGATCCATGAAGTGGTGTTTTAGGAAGATTCTAAGACATAACTTTTGACTATATACAAGTATTAAGTGTAGTTCTAGATCAATGACATAATTTGGTAAGTGAGAACAAACTTTTAATTTCGTTTTACAGCATAAATCAATTAGAATAAACGACTGAAAAAAACTAATAAATGTCGTACATAAATAAGATGTTATGACAAATCCCCAAGATCAACTAATATCAATTTACACAAGTGTAGAAAAATATCAAGAAGACAATTACACACGGATATACATGGTTCGGCTTATAGCCCATGTCCACAGGCGAATGAGGAGAATAGCTTGACTTAATTGTAAGCCATACAATGTAGAGATCCCTTAATCACTCAAATCTCTTAACACATCTCAAAAACCCGATACAATTTCTCTCAAGAGCCAATTAATCAACAACCAAGAAAAGAACTTAAAACCTCAATGTAGAGATCCCTTAACCACTCAATCTCTTAACACATCTCAAAAACCCGATACAATTTCTCTCAAGAGCTAATTAATCAACAACCAAGAGAAGAACTTAAAACCTCAATGGAGTTGAGGTTTACTACAGATGCTTTGAAAAACTTCAGCTTTGATGCCCTCGCTTGACTTTAGATGAGAACATTGTTCTCTATTTCTCTTTTGGTGCAAATAACCATGATGATGTTCGGATCATATATAATGGGACCAAAAATGACATCCCTAATACTTCATCAAATTGGATTGAAATCCAATAGCAAATTGGATTGAAATCCAATAGCCAACAAGATTCCTGGTGACCAAGTAACCAAAGATTTCTAACTGAACTCTGATCCAAATCAGCTATAAGTTGTTTATCCTTAGCACAATAGGAATTTGAATTCATCTAAACCATTCACACTTCTACAAGACAACTCCTGATTGTAGCCTTGGCCAAAACCAAACCCAACTAATATCAAATGTAGTATTGAGTCACATATAACAAATCTTCACCTTGACTCAAATGCATCAAAAAATCCACTCCAAAAACCTAACTTACTCCTCCTTTAACAGCTCCGCAAGGCATCAAGTGCGACACATATCAATCAAATCCAAGCTCAGCTTAAACTTGCTAACTGAAAGAGGTCTCATCAACAAATTGACTGAATTGTCCACATGATGACCGTGACACTTAGCGAAGTCATTACCTGAAGTAACTCCTGAATAGCTAAAGGGCACAAAATTGTCAACCAACAATGCATAGGCTATTGTACCTTCATATCTTCACAGTGGTCGAATATTTTGTCTAGACCGATCTGTATGCTAAGGTGGTTCATCTATTTAAATGAGATCTGGCTGTTGAACTATTATAATCTTATCCTGTTGAAGAGCTGAATTATGAATTTCCAATTACACCATATGTCCTATAGTGTGCACTTTATTTTCATCAACTGAAACTGGTAACCGAATCTGGTGGAACATAACAAACTCATCAAAACTGACATCATGGCTGATAATAACCTTAGAAAACTTCGGATCAAGACACCACAACCTAAAACCCTTAACACCTGATGCTTAGCCTAGGAATATGCATTTCTTTGCTTGAGCCTCAAGTTTTCCTTAGCTAACATGCATATATGCAGGGCAACTAAATATTCGAAGATTAGAATAATTCGTAGGCTTATCAGACCAAATCTCCTATGAAGTTTTACAACTAATAGCAATAGGTGGTGGTCGATTTACTAAGTAACAAGCCATATTTATCGCTTTTGCCCAGTATTCCTTCCCTAAACCTGCGTTGAACAATATACAACAATCTTTCTCCAAAAGGCCCTATTCATACGTTCTGCTACTCCATTCTGTTGCAGTGTGCGAGGAACTATGCGACGTCTAACAATTCCCTTATTCTTACGGAACTCACTAAATTCTCCTCCACAAAAATCAAGGCCACTATTAGTACTAAGCCTCTTTATCAGCCTTCTAGTATGCTTCTCAATCAAAGACTTTCACTACTTGAAAGTCACAAACACCTCATCTTTATGTCTCAAAAAATAGATCTAAACCTTCCTGGAATAGTCATCAATAAAGGTCAACAGATATCTTGAACTACTACCCTTCAAGGCAACTTAAGATCCCCAAAGATCTGAATGAATATAATTCAAAATACCTTTAATCTGATGCCGCACTGAAGCTTGCTCTTTTTCGCTTTTGGAAGATGCATTGCTTACATAATTCTAATTTTCCTATACTCTATCCACACAAAAGACCTTTCTTGCTCAACTCAGCCAATTCGTGCCCACCAAGTCTTATATGCCATAATTTGGTAGCATTTCGTATTGATAATGTGATTGTAGCTATAACCGAACAAGTAAAAGTAAAACTCTGCAAAACATACAAGTTGCTGATCTTCTTTCCTTTCATAATCATAAAAAGCCTTTTGTAACCTTAAGAACTCCATCTTTACTTAAAAAATTGCACCCAAGACTATCAAAAGTGCCCAAAGAGATGAGGTTCTTCCGTGAACCTAAAGCATGCCTAACATTAGTCAAAGTTCTGATGACTTCATCATGTATCTTAATTCGAATTGTCCTTTCCTAATAGTCTTGCATGAGGTGTTATTGTTGGATAACATGTTCCTAATATGTTTTCTAATTAGTTTTGGTAACATGTTATTAGGATTCCTAATCTGCTTTGGTAACATGATTCCAAATCTGTTTTGGTAACAAGTTATTAGGATTCCTAATCTGTTTTGTTTTTTGTTTTAGAATTCTCAGTATGTTTATGATTTTAGGATTTCTATATATATGAAACAATTGGAAGAGAGAAAAGAGAAAAAAATTAGGGATATTTGGAGTACAAAAAAGAGGAATTTTCTGAGCTATTGGTTAGGATTTTGTTTGGAGTGAATTAGAGATTTGTTGGTGAGATTAATTGGTAAGTTTAAGTAATTTGTAATCTTAGTTTGTACTCTTCTTTTTTATTAGTGAAAAACTCTATCCCCTTCTTGCCCCGTGAACATAGACAACTTGTGGAATCAAGTTAAAATTAGTTGTTTGTGTTTGTGGCATTGATTTGGTTCGTTTGGCCTTCTTTCGGCGTTTGTTTAATTTGGTCTCTCGAAACACATTGGTTTGGTTGTTTGGCTTCCGCAGCGCTCAACAAGTGGTATCAGAGCTCGAGCTACGCTTGGATTATTTGGAGTAGGTCGTTTTGGAGGCTCGCCTAGGACTTCGTTTGGTGATAAATGTGAGATCTTTTTGGTAAAGACTATCTTTTTCAGTTTTGGATCTATTCTTCATTTGTTCCGTATTTGTTTTGGTGCTTTGAGAAAGATGGTCGGGAAAGAAAGTTGTGGAAAGTACTTCCGACGTGAAGATCGTCTAAAGTTTGAATATCCACTCTATGAAGATAGATGTGAAGAAGTTTAATAACACAAACAATTTTGATCTTTAGAGATGTGAAGTCTTGGATGCGCTCAGTGCGTAAAATTTGAAAGATACTTTAGAATTGGACGGAAAACCGGACGACATTGAGGAGAATGTTTGAAAAAAAATGAATAAAACGGCGTGTGGTGTGATTAGATCTTGTTTGACTCAAGATTTAAAATATGATGTGATTAATGAGACTTCGACTAAGAAGATTTGGGAGATCCTAGAGGGCAAGTATTTGACCAAGAATGTAGAGAACCGTTTGCATTTGAAGATGAGCATTTATCGCTTCCAATTGAAGAAGAGGATCTCCGTTGTTGATCGCATGAACCACTACACGAAGCTTCTTGCGAATTTAGCGAATGTAGATGTGATGATTGAAGATGAGAACAAGACGTTGTTGTTGAGTTCCTTGCCTGACGAGAAATATGAGACATTCGTTCTTACTTTTATTAATGGGAAGATATCTCTTTCTTATAGTGAGGTCATCGTTGCACTTGTGAAATATCAACTTCGAAAGAAGGATAATGAGACTTCAGTTGAGCCGGTAGCGGGGGCATTGATCGCAAGAGCAAAGAGTCCAAACCGTGGTAAGAGGTCGCAGTCTAGAGGAGCACATCTTGAAGTTCGTAGTAATCAGTGTCTTTTGTAAAGAGGATAAACATTGAAAAACCGAATGCCCAAAGTTAGTTGATCGAGTCGGGAAGAATAAGGGAAAAGCTATTCAAGCTTCAGAGGTGAATGTTGTTAAGGCTAGTGGCAATAATTCAGATTCAAATTCTTCGGGCTACTCGTTATCTACACTACTGTTAGTTTGTGTTGCCGACTCTACAGAATAGATGTTAGATTCGTGTGCTTCTTATCATATTTGTCCTAGGAGGGATTGGTTCTCCAGCTTTTAGGAGTTGGAAAGAGGGAAGATCGTGCTTATGGGTAATGATCATGAATGTCCTATTGATGATATCAGTACCGTTCGGATTAGGATGAGTGACAGAGTGATTCGGGAGTTAGTTGGAATGAGGTTCGTTCCTCAGTTGAAGAATATCATTTCACTTGGAGTTTTGAAGACAGCAGGCTATAGGGTGACCTTGATCGATTCACGTTTGAAGATCACATTGGGGTCCATGATTGTGATGAAGGACGTCAGGAGGAATAATTTATATTATTTGATTGGGAGCATGGTGTTTGATAGAGAGCTGACGACTTCTTTGGATTTGGCTAGACTGTGGCATTTGTTGAGGCTGGGTTATTTGATTGGTTATGTCGTGCATGGTTTGTTGAGTGTTTTGACCTGCAGATTGAAGTCCTTTGAACACATTGGTATGAGCAAGAAGACTGAGTTGGAGTTTGATACTTCTATCCATCGATCGAGGGGTCTTTTAGATGGTGTTCAGTCAGGCATTTGGGGGCCTTCCAAGGAGACATCATTGGGAGCATTGTTTTAAATATCCCCGACATAGCCCGATATATCCCCCGATATATCCTTTTACAGGGCTTGTCGTAACCGATATGGTCTTTAAATATCTTTTATCGTTTTTTGACTATTTTGAGTGATAAATCCCCGATATGACCGATATATTAGTTGATATGTGGACCAATATATATTTTTATATAGTTTGTTGCAAAATAATATACCGTGTTTAAAATTTTTGGACGAGATATCAAGATTTCCCCATTATATCAAATGATATTGTCTTAAAAAAAGCAGATCGAATGTTGCAACGTTACTTTACACTTTTGTTTGTTTTAGAAGGTTGATTAGTGATCCTAAACATATATTATTCATATTTTATATGCTTAAATTTTATTACATATGTTGAGATTATATTTTAATGCATTATACTATGTATGCAAACATTCATTATGACATTCCGATATTTATCACATATCCCCGATATCTGCAATCTGATATGAATTTTGGTCATCCGATATTTTCCCGATATCCGATATTTAAAACCTTAATTGGGAGGTAATCGGTATTTGGTTTTCATAGTTGGGGATTGTTTTAGGTATTGGTGGGTTACAACCAGGTCCCGTTGGTATAAAGTCCTAAAAATCAACAATTGAAAGAAATATATTAGCAGAAAGGTAACCCGTCGTTCTAGCTTTGGTAGGGGTTCTTTCTTGTATTTATGTCGAGCTCATGACAGTTTGAGACACTTCATTGATACGGAGACATTAGGACGAAGAGATGAGATGACAATTTTGATGGGTCGTTCCTTACTGGAGGAGGATCGATGTTGGTTGTCGAGCATTGATTTTGATTTTAGAGCTTCAACATATTTGGGTCATCTTGGTCATAGGTTGTCGACTGCTACGTGTAGAGATTTTGGATCTGATGGAGATGCTTTAGATTTTGGATTGCGTCGGATATTTGGTTGCCCAATATTTGATCACATCGAGGATGTGAGATTTGATCCGATTACACATTTGGGATTCAGAGGTTCGTTTGATTATCAGTTAGGAGCTTCTGATTTTGTTCTGAGCAGGTATGTCACATTTGACTCTCGGCCAGTGTTTTCAATGCGCGAGGCGCAATGCGAGGCGCAAAGTTAGTTTACGCGTACATGCGCAATGCGCAATGCGATGCACGCGCCCGAGCGAAGCGAGGCGCACTCCAGACCACAAAATTTTTGAAGATATACAAGATGCATGAAAAAAAATATTTGTAAAATTTCACATAGATTGCATCATTAACAACTATATTGCTAAATTATATTGCATCATTAACAACTATATTGCTAAATTTTATTTTCCTTTTTACAGGTTACAAATGACAAATCAAGTTTCAAGTTTCAACTTTCAAATCAACTAGTAGCACTACACCTAGCTCAAATAGCAAGAATCAATACTCGCAGTCTCGCACAGGAAATCAGATAGTAGCACATTTTCAACAATTATGACTGATATGTATTAATAAGAAGCAAATAGTAGCAATTTCATAACTTCATGACTCTGCACATTTCAACATTCATATGCACATTTAAAATAAAATAAATCTCTCTTTATTAATCATTAGCCTATTATTAATCAATTAGCCTATTATTAATCAAGTGATCAAACATCAAGTAATCATTAGCCTATTATTAATCAAAATAGTCCACAAACCAACATTCATGTGTGAAGAAGTAAAAAAAAAGAAAAAACCGCAGATCAAAGGCAAATGGAGAACAGAAGCAGAAAATTAAAAAAAAGTGAACAAAGACCGAAGATAAAAATAACGGAAGATTAAAAAAACAGTGAAAAGAGCAGCAGCTAGGAAAAAAAAGAAAGAGAACAAAGACAGAAGACCGAAGCAAGAAAAAAAGAAATGAAAAGAACGGAAGATAAAAAACAGTGAAAAGAGCAGCAGCTTCGAAAAAAAAGAAAGAGAACATAAGAAAAGAACGGAAGCGGCAGCCAGCAAGAAAAAAAAGTGAAAAAAGAAATGAAAGAAACAGCAAAATAAAAAAGAAACGGGAGAACAAAGACCGAAGACCGAACAGAGAAAAGAAAGAGAACTGAGTTGAGAAAGAAAAGAAAAAAGGCAAAAAAAAAAATTTAAAAGGAAAAATTACCTTTGATCGATGCTCACCGCGGATGCTCGCCGTTTCCTGCTCGTCGCCGGCTTCTCGTCACCACCGAAGATCGAAGTCACCCAACCCCAAGTCACCGAGGACCGAACAAGAAATCACCGACCACGAAGTCACCAAACTGGAAGAGAAAGGGAGAGACAACGATGCCCTAATTCTTTGCAATAGGTTAGTTTTGTTTTTTGGCCTTTTGGTTTAAGCTTGAGTCGGGTTTCTACCCGATAGCCCGCATTTTCTGAAGCCAGTCGCGATGAAAAACTGAGGCGATCGCCTTCCTTGCACAAGCGATGCGCTCTCGGGCGGCATGGGGCGCGCGCCTGGCGTAACTGTAGCGTCCCGCACCTCATGCGGGGCGCTATTCCATCGCGCCGCAGCGCTTTGCGCCCGAGGCGAGCGCCCGAGAGCGCCTTTAAAAACACTGCTCTCGGCAGGTGAAGTGTTGATCGGATCATTGGGATATCGTAGCGGGTGGAGGGTGATACTATTTCACATTGGATGAAGATTACTCCACATACTCCAGATCATACTACATCGTTTGAGATTCTAGCTAAGGTGACAGTTTAGAGATCATTTGGATTTTGATGCAGATGATGAGTTGGTTTTGGATTCGAGTGCAGCTGGTGGACATGTTTTGGATACGATCATTGATTCACCTCAGGTAGAGATGTTTGATTTGTTTCAGTTTGGGACCATTAGGAACGCTATCAGTTACAGATCCGTTAGTGATATTGGTGAAAAGTTATAAACTTTTCTATTTAATTGAGGGTCTTTGGAGGCCGTTTGAGTGAATTACGTGAAGGCTTAATTTTTTGGGCAAGAGGATACGTAGGCAGTCATTTATGATGCAGCCGGTTTGGTGAGTTGATACCGATATTTGGAGTTTGTTCGCATTCTCGTTTGGGCTCTTGACTTGTTATGGATTGAGTCCGTTGTCGTGGATTTATTCCACTTCGTACTGGACATAACAAGTGAGATGTTTGGTTGCTATTTGTGTCGGCTAAGTTTTGAGAAAACTTCGCCGAGGTGAAGAATTATTGGATAGTAGGTTCCTAATTTTTTTGATAACAGGTTATTGAGATTCCTAATCTGTTTTGGTAACATGATTCCAAATCTATTTTGATAACAGGTTATTAGGATTCCTAATCTGTTTTGTTTTTTGTTTTAGAATTTCTAGTATGTTTATGATTTTAGGATTTCTATATATGAAACAATTGGAAGAGAGAAAAGAGAAGAAAATTGAGGATATTTGGAACATAGAAAAAAGATATTTCTAAGCTATTGGTTAGGATTTTGTTTGAAAAGAATTAGAAATTTGTTGGTGAGATTAATTGGTGAGTGAGTAATTTGTAATCTCAGTTTGTACTCTTTTTTTCTATTAGTGAAAAACTTTATCCCCTTCTTACCCCGTAGACGTAGGCAACTTGCCAAACCACGTTAAAATTGATTGTTTGTGTTTGTGGCAATGATTTGGTTCGTTTGGCCTTCTTTCGACGTTTGATTTGGTCTCTCGAAGCACATTGATTTGGTTCGTTTGGCCTTCTTTCGACGTTTGATTTGGTCTCTCGAAGCACATTGGTTTGGTTGTTTGGCTTCCGCAGCGCTCAACAGTTATTCCCCATGAAAATAATTCTATCATCAATAACTTCGTAAGTGGCGAACTAACCCCGATTAGGACACACATAATAGGAACAACTCAAATCTAAAATCCAATCTTTCTTGCTTCTAGTTTTATCATCGGTAACTAACAAAATCACATCTTCAGCAATACCAACTTCACCGAAGTTCTCCATTTATCTTTTTTCATACTATGCTTGTTTCTTCTTATTCTTCAACCTATAACGATCGGCATTAATGTGCCCTTTTCTTTTGCCATATTCGCAAGTCAGATTCTTATGCTTTGACTTATACATGTTACATCAAAGCCCCTTTCTTTCGATCTTTTTCAAACAAACGAAACATCAGTTTTATCACTACTTTCGCTTGTAGTTAGATCTCTGTCTATCTTATCCTTATTCAACAAGTTCTCTTTAACATCATTGATGCCAATAGAATCTCGACTATAAATCATAGTATCTCTGATTTTTTATGACAAATCCCAAGGATATGTCAATCACACGAAAGTACAGAAAAATATCAAGAAGACAAATATATACGGATATACATGGTTCGTCTTATAGCCTATGACCATGTGCGAAGGAGGTGAATAGCTTTACTAAATTGTGTGGAAGACAATATGGAGATCTCTCAAACACTTAATCCCTAACATACCTCAAAAACCCGATACAATCCCTCTCAAGAGCTAATTAATCAACAACCAAGAGATGAACATAAAACCTCAATAGAGTTGAGATTTACTGTAGATGCTTTGAAAACCTTTGCCCTTGATGCTCTCGGTTGACTTCAGAAGAGAACACTGTTCTCTATTTCTCTTTTGGTGCAAACAGCCATGATGATGTTCGGATCATATATAAAGAGACCAAAAGTGATATCCCTAATGCATCTCCAAATTGGATTGAAATCCAATAGCCAACAAGATTCTTGGTGACCAAGTAATCAAAGAGTTCTAACTGAACTCTAATCCAAGTCCACTATGCGTTGTTTATCCTTATCACAGAACCATTCACACTTCCACAAGGCAACAAACTCTTGATTGCAGCCTTGGCCAAAACCAAGCCCAAGAAATATCGGATGTAGTATTTGAGTCACATATAACATAAGCTATAAACATGCTCCAGCTTACTTTTTTTTTGGTATTAAAGATGTCTAGTTACACAGAGGAAACAAAGAGAAATATCATAAAATATGAGAAAAAGAAGACATGGACATACTTTTGTATCTCAACCATTGACCTCAGTTTCTTTCCAGATGGAGCAACATAGTACCTGAAGATGGAAAAATAAGAAAACTAGTATTAAAGCAGCAGTAGAACCGAATTACAGGTGAACGTTCAATTGAATAGAAGTCTCTCATAAATAACATGTGATATTTTGCATTAATTGCAGAAATTAAGTTTCCTCATTCATGATCTCGAGGAACGAGGATGCCCAGCTAAGCAAAAGGGGAAAAAACAATGTGATTTTTTTATTAATATGTTATATATTATGAAAAAGTTGAAAGTGTTTCCGTATATAATGCAAATAAGTGGTGGTTGCTTAATGGACTCATGTATGGCTGTGAACACACATGTTGAGAAATACAAACACACAAAAGGTCCAGTCCCAACAATACAGACTCTGAACTAGTCGTAGGAGTTTGCCTGTAGAATAGGAAAAAATGTAACTACAAAAAGGACATCTGAAGTTCCCATGTCAGCCTTACGTAGACATTCAGCACGTGCGCCAAAAGACAATCATCTCTAGAGTAAAGATAAGGTACGTTCTCACCTAAAAATGGTCTATAGCCTGTGCTTAGGTAAAATCTCCCTTTTGCCAATATTTTCTTAAATGTAGTTTTCTGCAATTAACTTATCTAACAATAGAATGCAAGACTCAGTTACTTCTGGCTCCAGTTCACAGTTTAGTAGAGGACAACTGTCTAAACCACAAAAACTTGAGCTTAACAGAATTTTATAAGGATATAGTCAGACTGGATATTTTGCAAACCCCAAATGATGCAAGAAAAAAGAGAAGAGTCCTCCCTTTTCTCTTCTCACCCTATCTTTGCTTTCCCTTCTCATGAGAACCTAACACTTCCCGTTATTCTCAGCATATTGTATCCAAACAGTCACGATGTTAGTGAAATATTACCGGCTTAGAAAATCGCAGTTAATAGGCTTGCAAAATGTAGTCAGAACTACAATTTTAAAAACAATTGATATTAACCCTTAAATCGTTAATATTTTAAAATGTAGTCCCTCGAATCATTGAAATTTATATTAGGACCTCAAATTCTTATAAAATTGTTTCAGAATTACTCCCTTAAATCATTGAAATTTCCATTTGGTCTCTCAACTCTTATGTAAGTTCTTACAAATTAATCCCTCTAATCAAGAGAAGATAAACAAATTTGGGGACCTAATAGCAATTCCAATGATTTGAGGGACTAATTTCAAAATATTAAAGATTTTAGGGACTAAGAAAAACTCATAAAAATAACTAATCCAAATAGGTCCTACAACACCTGTAGAGCAGTGGACGAAATTCTAAGTCCTCTACAACACCAACATACCACCAGACATAGTACATAATCAAAGTAGTGTCTGATGCAAATTTTAAATATTAATCGCGTGCTCGCAGACTACTTTCAGCAAAATGTAAAGCATGATAAGAGTTTAAAAAATATGAAAGGTGTATTTCCCCATAAATAAACCACTCATCTTCTCACTAAAATTCCAAGTAAACAATCAATAGTCTACTGAACTCCATGTTTCCCGAAAATGTGATACCTGAGAAGCATGGATATTGATATACGAGACTGGTTCAATAGAGTATAGCACGGAAACACAACAAACCTTTAACAAGTAATATAGAAGGACATGGTAACATGGCTGTATGTGCATGCATGTGCTTATTGTTGCGCGCAGCGGAAATTTCGGCAGCACTTCGGCAGCACAACAAGAGAGTCAGGTCGCAATAAGAATTCTTGTTTCTCAAAGGAAATAAGAATCTGAAGCCTATATCCTATCAAAGTAGGATATTAGCTCTTCCTCTCGTCAGCTCTAGGACTGCGCGTCGAGGAACCCTAAAAGCTATTACAAATCACACAAAAGCAGTACAATCAATTTTTACGTGGTTCGGCAAATTGCCTACGTCCACGGGGCAAGGAGGGGGGAGATCTACTAATAGAGGGAGAGATACAACTAGGGTTTACAATTACTCTCAATCTAAACCCTCAAACAAACTCTCAAACCCTCACACAAATATCTCTCAAAGGGATGCACAAAACCCTAAAAGGGATTCACAAAAATCTCCACGCTCACAGCCGCAATCACAAAAACCCCTGCTTCGATTTTTCTCGCAGCCGCAACAAAAAAAATCAACACCTCCTTCGCTCACTGTTCCCGAAAGAAACCTAGGAATATATATATCCTTGTGATTATTCGGGTGGGCCGGCTTGGCTTCGTGTACTCATGCGAAGATGAAATAAAAAACGTCCGGCTCCATCAATTCACGCAGAAACATCACGTGGGTGGCCCCCACGAGTAATTGATGCTCACGTTCACAATTATGCTCACGTTCACAGCAGCTTACCAATTGTAGAGAAGATAGAAAATAACCTCCGACTATTCTTCTGCAGACTGATACAAAAAAAAAAAAAAACAGTCTACTCAAGAGCTAGTACAAAATACAACCAAGAGACATCAAAATTCTCACGAAAGAAACCTTCGTTCTGTAGAAATACAACTGAATACAACAACATCGAGTCAAAACTGGAGAGATGGCCTCTCAACATTTGATATCAAAATTGAAACTAAAGATAACTGTAATGGAACATGTGAATCGTTTAAATGGAGCTGATGTTATCCAAACGATATTCAACTCATTGGAAGTATATTATTAGCATCAACTGTATCCTTTCTTCAACAAGTATCTGGCGACATCATTGATATATTTACCCAATCCTGGAGTTATCACGGCCGAACACAATGGTGGTAGCCCAGTTAACAGCTACATAAAACCTGTTCCTCCAGCTAACTACTCGAGTCAGATAAGCTGAGCGCCATATAAACCAGCTGATAAACCCAGCCATTGACAGGCCCTTGGCATCCTACCAAGTGAGTAAAGTACACAAATAAATAAGACTCAGGTCAAGAAATAGATTAAAGCCTGATTTTTGTTTACGTATACATAAGTAAAACCCTCTCGTATGAGTTTTAGAGTTCTACCTTTCTTCCAGAATTGGAAGCCTCATTTACATTCTCTCCACAGTTCGCCGAGCATCTCTGCTTTGGCCCCAAGCGTACACAATTTTAAAGATCACTACCCATGAAATTCTAGCTCGGTTGATCTTTGAGTAAGAATTACAGCGCTATTGATTAAGAATTACAGCCCTAGTGAGCATTTGACATAATTATCATGTCCTATGATAAGGAATTGGCTACAGCTGAAACCATACATCATTTATAGTCTGGCTTAGCTAGATTGACTCACATGTCAAACCTAAACCCAGTTATAACCATGTCAACCAACTTTTTTGGAGGAAAACCGCGTCGGCCAGTTTATAATATGCATAACAGTACATGGCACTATAAAGTATTGCATCATAATATTTCATGTTGCATCTCTCATATTAAAACTGTTAACGAATATTGTCGACACAACTTGATAATAAGCAGTTCATTTTCATTGTTTTCCGTATTTAACTTTCCCTGCACTAAAGTTGTACCTATTTGTGTTGTTGTGCGTAAAGCTAAGCCACATAATAGTTTATGCTCTTTCCCCTTTCCATATTTTCCTACATACTTTTCTTTTATATTTAAAGATATACAATTACCCTTAGTTTTTCTCCAAAAAAGACAGGTGATTTATTTTATTTGGCTGTGTTGAGTTATTTAGATAGTAATTAGTCAATATTGTAAGGACCTATCTGTAAGAATGCATTTCTATAAAAAGGGTACCTCTCTATGAGAGTAAGTAACCCTAATTTTCACCCAAACACAACATGGTATCAGAGCCGCCGCCACTGTTCCTCTTCTTGTAGACTGCTGCTAACCCTAGACTCCTGCCTCTTCTTGTAGACCGCCGCCCAAACACTCTCCGACTGGCGACTGTTCCTCTCTATCACCGCCTTCGTCGCCTTTCCCTTCGCCTTCACTAGCTCCGTCGCCGGCGCACGAGGTCCAGAAGTCGGCGGCGGATCTGGCGGGAGAAAGCTCGGGGGAAGAGAGCGGCGGATCGGAAGGTGGAACGAGAGACCGGGGAAGGAGACGGCGGTGTCTGCGCAGATCCATCAACGTCGTCCAAAGGAGACGGATATGACGGCGATCTAGAGAGGAGGTAACGCCTAGAATAGTCATCTACAAAAGTGACGAACCAATGTCGACCACCAAGTGATGCAGTCTTGGTGGGACCCCAAACGTCTGTGTGCACGTAATCCAGGATGCCCCTCGTCTGATGAATGGCAGTCCCGAACTTCACCTTCGTCTTCTTGCCAAGAACACAGTGCTCACAGAACTCAATCTTCCCACTCTTGGCTCCCTTCAATAGCCCCTGCTTGCACAATGCCTGCAGTGACTTTTCACCTGTGTGCCCCAACCTATAGTGCCAAAGTCTGCTCATGTCCGCTTCTGAAATAGCCGAAGCAACCTGGCCAATCTCGGTGCTTCCCTTCAGATAATACAAATTCCGATTGCGGACTCCCCTCATCACCACCAATGATCCCTTAGTAACCTTCGCTACAGCGTTTTCGAAAGTCACCTTGAATCCCTTCGCCTCCAAAGCTCCAACTGAGATAAGATTTTTCTTCAGTTGAGGAACAAATCTCACCTCCTTCAACTCACGGACTACTCCATCGTGCATCCTAATCCGCACGGTACCTATCCCACAAACGCCACAGGATTGATCATTTCCCATGACAACAACGCCCCCGTCGACTTTCTCAAAAGATGCAAACCAGTCTCGCCTAGGGGTCACATGAAAGGTAGCGCCGGAATCAAGCATCCAATCTGATGCATCCACATGGTTCACCTCCGGAGTAATCAGTAGAGAAAAGCACGAATCATCGGAATCATCGCCTTTCGCAATGTTCACCTCATTGGCCTTCGGGCCCTTTTTCTTGCCATTCTCTTTCTCCTTGAGCTTCGGGCAGTCTCTCTTCCAATGTCCCTGCTCCTTGCAGAATGCACATTGGTTCTTTGTTAGTTGGTGACGGCCTCTAGACTTTGACCTCCCTCTGTTACCACCTTTCGGATATGGGCTTCTACCTCTCGTCGACAAGGCCTCTCCTGAAGTACTAGCGCGGGAAGTCTCCTTGTCCTTCCTCCTCAAATCGTAATTGGTCAATGCGTTAGTCACTTCACTATAGCTGATCGAAGATCTCCCGTTCAACAAAGTGAGCACGAAGGTATCATACTCCTCATCCGGTAAGGAGCCCAACAAAATAATCGCCTTGTACTCATCCGATATCTTCTCATCAACATTCGCCAAGTCCGACAACAACTTCGTATAGTTGTTCACATGAGCCGCAAGCGAGGTGCCTCTGGACATCTGGAATCTGAATAACCTACGCAGCAAGTGCAATCGGTTCTCAACACTCTTCGTAAGGTACTTATTGTTGAGAATTTCCCACATCTTCATCGCAGACGTCACCCCAATCACATCATACTTCAGCTCCTGTTCCAAACAGGACCTGATCACCCCACAAGCGTTCCTATTCATTTTCTCTCATACCGCATCTTCATATTTAGGTGGCCTCTCATGGACCATGATGGTCTCTTCCAAATTCTGAGCATTGAGCGCATCCTGTACGTCGCTCATCCACAAACCAAAGTTGATTTTTCCGTCATATTTCACCACACTAATTTTGATGTTCTGAAAACCAACTTGTATTGTACCCGCCATCGATTTGCTGCTTTCACCTTCTTCTCCCATTGCGAACTAACTCCAAATTGTAGAGAAATAACAAATTTGATAGAATTAGGAACCACCCAACTGAACCCTAGATCGGATTCCAAATAGATCTCCTATCCACACGAGGAAAGCGAAATCTCCAACGGCAACTCCTAATGCTATCTCCACCGAAGCCGAGAACTCCAAGAACTAAGCTTCACACAAGAATCTTCCTCCACCAAAAAACCCTAAATCTGAAATCTGGGCTCTGATACCACTTGTTGCGCGCAGCGGAAATTTCGGCAGCACTTCGGCAGCACAACAAGAGAGTCAGGTCGCAATAAGAATTCTTGTTTCTCAAAGGAAATAAGAATCTGAAGCCTATATCCTATCAAAGTAGGATATTAGCTCTTCCTCTCGTCAGCTCTAGGACTGCGCGTCGAGGGACCCTAAAAGCTATTACAAATCACACAAAAGCAGTACAATCAATTTTTACGTGGTTCGGCAAATTGCCTACGTCCACGGGGCAAGGAGGGGGGAGATCTACTAATAGAGGGAGAGATACAACTAGGGTTTATAATTACTCTCAATCTAAACCCTCAAACAAACTCTCAAACCCTCACACAAATATCTCTCAAAGGGATGCACAAAACCCTAAAAGGGATTCACAAAAATCTCCACGCTCACAGCCGCAATCACAAAAACCCCTGCTTCGATTTTTCTCGCAGCCGCAACAAAAAAAATCAACACCTCCTTCGCTCACTGTTCCCGAAAGAAACCTAGGAATATATATATCCTTGTGATTATTCGGGTGGGCCGGCTTGGCTTCGTGTACTCATGCGAAGATGAAATAAAAAACGTCCGGCTCCATCAATTCACGCAGAAACATCACGTGGAGCCGCAACAAGAAAAAAATCAACACCTTCCTTCGCTCACTTTCCCGAGAGAAACTAGGATATATATATCCTTGTGATTATTCGGGGTGCCGGCTTGGCTTCGTGTACTCATCGAAGAACTGAAATAAAAAAGTCCGGCGCGGCTCCATCAATTCACGCAGAAACATCACGTGGGTGGCCCCCACGAGTAATTGATGCTCACGTTCACACTTATATTATACACATCAAAACTCACAGTAAGCAGGACATGTTATACCAAAAATGGAAAGGAAAAAAGTAACATTGTAATGACTTAAACACATGGCTTCTAATTTCAGTAACTAAATCAAACAAACAAGAATCCAAAGTCCAATTTGATACCATATCTGATCTGATACAAGGCCCCTCACATGTTTGCACAGTGCTAAGGGTTGATAATTTGTCTTTCATATGTCAAAGGATCTTTCATATGTCAATTTCAGCAGCATTATGGTATGAGAACTTCCAACATATAACCTTTAGAATATTTCGCAAAATAATATACAGGCTTTTTTACACAAGTTTTTAACTTCTTAAGATTCAGTACTACTCAGTCCGATATGTGCTAGTCAAGCATCACAGGCAACATGTATTGAACATAGAAACAAAACTAACTTCGAAGAGTCCAAGCATTGTAAACACCAAGAGGCCAATAAAAATTATTCATGGAGTCATTAAGTACCATAATACACCTTTTAAACAAATAAATTAACAAGCATCTACACATTAGGAAGTGACATGTATTTCCATCAATTGCATTATTATAAAATGGATAAAACAAGAGAAGGTTAAACAAATAGCCTGGTAGACTCCGATACGAACATCATACACTTTGAATTAGTAAATAACAGATGCCAATATGAACATAAACACTTTAAATTAGTAAATAAAATGAGGGAACATAATTAGGAAATCCCAGATCAATCTTCCACTGGTAAATCATTCCATAAAATTTACATACACAACAAAGTTTGATGACTCTATGACTTATCAGCTAACTAATACGGACCTCTATCGTGGCTTGGCTTGAGATAGGGAGTGAAAAAAAGATAAAGAACAGTGAAGGGAAAGTTTCCCCATCAATAAAAATTAAGTAACAAGATTCCTTAATGAATAACATATTTAGTTCATCCACTAGAGATTTGTGTATTTGACTACAAAACATATAATTACTAAGAGATTTGTACATTTAACTACAAAACATTTATCATTAAAAAATGCTCAATTCATAAGATTATTGTCTCAATTAAGTAGTATAGAACAAAGAACAGAACTAACAAGATAATGATGCAGAGAATTGCGATTTATAAGAAAGGATTGCAAACACTTAATTAACCAATTTAATTGTTCGGCAACAAAATAAACTAATGTAAACTGTCAGCAATTTCGAGATGTTTGCAAACATTTATCTTAGCGTCTCTTGTTACCAGACAATTAATCAACTAAATGTTTGCAGAACTTTTTTACCAATCACAATCCTCCTTAATATATATTATATGCATCGTCATCTCATTAGTTCTTCATCTTTGTTCCATACAACTCGAGATTTGAGACAATGATTTATTTAATTGAGCATTATTTTAGTTGATTATGTTTTGTAAGTGAATATGCATATCTCAAAGGACACGCTAAATATGCTACTCATGAAGCAATCATGTTAACTAACTTTTTTGTTATCTGTCACTGGATGGGGGAGGGGGGGGGGGGGCTCAGTTTTATTGTTCTTAATAATTTATTCTTCACTCACAGTCCAAAGCCAAGCCACGAGAAACGATAGCCATATCAGGCATCTGACATGTAATTTTGTTGTGTGTGAATTTTAAGAAAATTTTAACCAATGGAAGATTGGTCCAAAATTTCCTAATTAGATTCTCATTTAATTTACTAATTTAAAGTGTATGATGTTCACATTGGAGCCTATCAGGCTATTAGTTTATTCATCTCGTCTTCTGCATTCCATAACAACACTATTGGTGGAAACATGTGTCATTTCCTAATGTGTAGATGTAGACTTAATTTATTAGTTAACATAAGGTGTATGCAGTACTTAATGACTCTATGTTATTTTTTATTGACCTCTTGGTGTTTATGAAGCTTGGACTCTTCTCTTTCTATGCTCGATACATGTTGGACACTGATGCTTAATTGGCACAAGAAGCTTACTAAATACCTGGAATTATGAATAAACAATGTTACTAATACAAAAGGCGCAATGCCGGGCTCAAAACCCCTTTGCGCGAACATGCCCGAGTGAAGCGAGACACCCACCACACATAATTTTTCAGGATAGCTAATCAAGCATGAAATAACATTTTTATGATTTTCACATAAAAATATATGTCAAGATGAATAATATCAACTGTTAAAACACAAAATAAGGTCTTAATTCATAATGCTAACACATCCAACATAGCAACAAAGTTCATAATTTTCCGAATCAAAAGTCAAATCAAGAAAACATCAAAGAAAAATCAAATACTGAATGAGAATATTTTAGGGTCAATCAGACTGCTAAAATGGCCTAATGAGTTTTTTACTTTTTGCGATGAGTTATTGTGTATAAAGACTTGATTGAAATGTTAAAGAACAAAATATGCTAGGTCCCGCCTTGCATGCGCTCTACATTTCACACAAGGAGATTGCAAGGCGCAAAAAAGGCGCTATCACATTAGATGGGGCACTTTGCCACTGCCCCACAGGGAGCATGAGGAGCAATGAGGCGCGCTCCTTTGACAACATTGAAAATTAACAATTAGTAATAATTGCCAGATATATGCCTCTTCCCTTTGCTTTCCTTTTTGGGCTTTATGCGGTCGTCTATCAAGTGCAAATCATTAATAGACTTTCACTATACATAAGCAAAATTCTATCTTTTGTAAGAACATGTGTATGTCTCGTATCTTCCCTCTTGGTCTGTCTCATATTCCGCTAGTAGATTATACTTAATAAAAGTTAGTTGTCTCAAACTATTTCTTTATCTTCACAATATTACAAGGCATACATCCATTTAAGTTTAGGTTGTATTTTCATTGGTGAATGAGAAAGAAATGGGAACGAAGATTGGTTTTATATTTCTATCAGCAAATAGATACGTTTGGTCTGAACTTCTCAGTTCTTCTTGTTAAAATTTATATTTGTTTTGAAACTTCAAATTTGTAGTTAAACCTTAATAATATTTCTAAATGGGTTCAGATCAATTTACAAGTCAATACAATTTATCGTAACTTATAATATAGTTTTAGATACAAATCACATTTTGAGATAATCAATATTTGGTTTGTATACAGTCTAAAGAAAATTCAAGTTACAGTAACCCGATGCCGAAATTTGTGCCACCTTTTTCCCTCCAGGATCTCTTTCTTCAATTTCAAATGATTCCTCCACAAGAACATGCTCTTACAGTTAGTCCATGCTTATGGGAAGATTCCTCCAAAATTCAATGAGAATTTTGACAAGAACCTTAAAAGCAAACTGTCTCTCGGTTATCAATTGAGCATGTTAGATATGACATGTTTACAATACACTACACTTATTGAATTTTCAGAAACTTAGTCAAATAAAATTAGAGATGTTCTTGTCCTCCACCTTCATGCAATAGAATATTTTTGCTTTCAGCATATTAATCTGTTATGGATATAAAAACATAACATGCTTCTTATGGTTTGACATTATAGTGGGTTCACGAGACCATCGTTATTCATACACTTTTGAATAAACATAAATCCACAAAAATAGACCCTCTAATTGGATAGAAATTGATATATGGTCGGTTTGCCATATATATGAGCCACTGAGTTGCACAGATTTTGCCAATAACTCCCCTATAGAACTTTTGAAGATACTATTGGAAGGTTCTTCTGGAAGATCTCATATTATTTGTTGTCTTCTATGAAGATATTTAGATTCAATATATTAGTTAATTATAGTATCTCTATTTAGGACTTTTCCCTATTATATGTTCCTTTTTTTTATTAGAGTTTTACTTTTGTAGAGATTCGACAAAGTGTTTCAATATGGGGTACCGACCTCTTCTTCATAATCAATAAGAATATAGTTCGTTTTCGCTTTTTCTTTTATTTGAACATGGTATTAAAGCAAGTTCTTAAATCCTAGGAATTTCACTTTTTTCATAGTCTCAAGGCAGCCGACGGGATTTTTGCAAGCGTCATCTTTGTGCTTCCCCTTGCCGGCTCGATCTTATTTTCAGCTTCAACCATGTCTTTCAATCCCCCTTCTCTGTTTGTCTACAAGTGCCTCTGAAGCATCACCAAGCACCCCCTCAACAAGCTATAATAAGTCTTTGATTTGTCTCACAAGCCGATTGTTCTAACAGGTTGAAAGTTCATATTGATATAAAAGTCTATAGTTTTATTTTAGGGCTACTCATGATTATGCATTGATGGACGTTAGATCTTCTTGGCTAGTTGCTCCCTAGCCGACACCTTCCAAATAACACCCTCTCTTGCCCCTAGCCTTGTTGCAGCATCCTCTTTTGATCTTGCCATTTTTCTAGCGCTTTACATTGATCTCGTCATTAGTGATTCTTCTATATGGCTACTTGATTTTTGGATCTTCATATAGTCATCAATCAACATCGACTTCTATACCATTGTATAACATGGTCTTTTATCTCGCTTGCAAGATTCCTTATATCGACGTTGCTCACGAAGCATCTTTTAATGCTCACAAATCTTTTTTATCGACGTCACTTGCGAAGCCCTTACTTCCTATTAGCATTATTTTCGCCTTTACTATTTTTTTCATCGACTGTTGATATAATCGGCTTAGTTTCGATCTTTTTATGTTGATATGACCAAGATGCCACAAGGGGCGATTTGTTCAACTCTCTTTGTTATGACAAGCTATCATCAAATTATTGATATGACCGAGATACTATTATGGAAATATTATTCAACTCTTATATGGACAAGCTTTGATCTGTTAATCACTATACTTCAGCCTGAGGGGAAGTACTGGAAGATTTGGAAGATTCATTCTTTATTAAAAAAAATTATATTATTTATTGTCTTTTATGAATATGTCTAGATTAGGGTTAGGCGTGGGCCAGGTCGACCCACGGGCTAACCCGACCCAGCCCGCTATGGGTCACGACCCGACCCATAATGGGGCAGATGATATACCGAATCACAGGTCAAGCTGGGTCCAACCTTAGACCCGGAGTCAAAAAAGTAGGTCTGGGCCCACGCTGACCCGACCCAGGCTCGACTCGGCTTGATCTGGCCCATGATATATATTTTGGTTAGGCTAGATGTTCCTTCAACACTTTGGGTCTGCAGCTAGCTACCAACAAAGCCAAAAAGACTTAGTCTTTGGCTCGTGGGCCTTTTGGCCTATTGAGAAACAAGACAACAATCTTTAAGCTTGTTGTTGTCTACTTGGAAGGATTAAAAAGTTTAATACAAGTTTAAAAATAGTTCAATACAAGTTAAAATTACTAAAAAATAAATTAAAAATAAATTTATAATTGTAAATATAAGCTTAATATAATTAAAAAGGTAAAATATAAGAAAAAGAGTTGGACAAAACCATGGGTCGACCCATGACCTATGGGCCGTGGACCAGGTCAAACCCGACAGCACCTAGGCGGATTGTGGGCCAGTCCTAGACCTATGATTAGAAAAGTAGGTCCAGCCCACTTTGATCCGGTCGGGCCTAGGTCAGACCCTGCTTGGCCTTGAACCCGACAGGTCGAGTCACGAGCCTGAACTGGCCCGGCCTATCCTCACCCCTAGTCTAGATTCAATGTATTAGTTAATTATAGTACTTCATTAGAGTTTTACTTTATAGAGATGCGACAAAGTGTTTAACTAAGAATATAGTTTGTCTTCTCTTTTCCTAATGAGAATATAGCAATGTTTAACAAAGCAAAAGTACAAGGTGAAACGTGAAACCCTTTGATGAAGCAAGGTGCAACCTTTAAAGCATGAGGCGTAAGCTTCATGAGTTTAAGTATTTTAATTTTAGATTTGTAAAAATTATGAACATATAATATTTAGTGTTATAATAATTTATAAATATATACATTCATGTCCTGATTAGAAAATAAGAATTAAATATATAAAGTATAGAAATAAATCATAATAAACTCAGATAGATGCATAACGTACATATTTTATTTACACTCACATGGTCATATTAAAAATACATAGGGGCATTTTAATGTTAGTTAAAAATCCTTTTATATCCTTCAATTCTGCCTAAAGTGTGCGCTTCAAAAGAAAAACGCTTTATGAAGCGTGAAGCGCACACTTCAATTATGCTTTAAGCTAGGAGGCATAAACTTTAAGAGATAAATAGCTTCACTCTTTAAGTTACGAAGCGTTCACCCTTCAAAAAGTTGCGAAGCGAGTTTCAAAATAGCTTTTTCAAACATTGGAATATAGTTTGTCTTCCCTTTTTCTTTCATTTCAACAGATACCTTACTAAAGATAAGATTAAGAGGGGGAGCATGGAACAGGATAATGGAAGTTTAACACTTACGAAAAATAATGATGTTACCAAATGCTAATGCACGTCCTATGTATCCTTAGTGTTAACATCATATATCCTTGAGTGTTAACATCATATAAAAGCATGTACAGTTTATAAAAAAGGGTATATTATATGAAATATTTGATATACAACATAACTTTGAGATCACAGCTACTCAGTCGCTGCATAATATGCCTGACTAGCTGACCTACAATGGCACTACTTTGTAGCCTGCTTTTGCATTTACGATCAATGTAGCAACAACATATCAAACTCAACAGAAGATTTTCCCAGTAAGTTGGAACTGCAGCAGAGCCCATAAAATATTGACTTTTACGGTAGATACTGCTGAAAGTTTGAACAGCGATAACTTTTTGGAGCCAAACTATGTGATGTAGAAATCATGAGCAACCGTCCACCTGCGAACTACAGTCACTTACATCCTAACTTCCTAAGTGTCATTGACAAGTATATTACATTACTCATACTGCTCTGTACCATGAGAATGAAATTAGAAAATGCCGTGACATCTGAGGCATCACAGTAACAAAGTGAGACCATTTAATATAGAATTGGTTTTACTTGTTCGTTAGCTTGGAATAAGCTTGTTTGGGTCGGATAACTATGATTTTCACTCCGGAGTACACTTGCTGGAGGAAAAGATACAAAGGAAATGGAAAATATCATCAGCACAGGTACCTTGTGACGTGGTTGGGATAATATATCAAGGGACAAAATAAGCCACATGCATAAATCCTACATACAACCTAGCACATAACTCCTCAAATCCACAGCGAGCAACTTAAGATACAATAATTTCTCTCTTTTTAAGAACAATCTTAGAATTAAGAGGAGCAGAAAGCAACGATAGATGCATTTCTAAATATAATTATCAGTATAATTATTTTATGTACAACAAAAATATCAAATTGCTTGTCATATGCTTAAAGTCAGTTAAAACAACCGACTAGTATCTGTTTATTCAACTCCAATCAAAAGAAGATATGTATTTCCTACTACTCTAACAAAAGAAGAGAGGGAACTTATAAACAAAAGAAAAGAACAAGAAAAGTACACTTACACATCGGCAAACTTGGTGCTCCCTTCCCCTCTAATTCTAAGCTGTCTTTCCCATCCATGTGGTGGTTGAGCGATGTTAGGCTTATCAATTGCCCAAAGTCTACTCCCATCCTGAGATATGTCTGCTGGATCATCACAAGTAATATCAGGGCGCCATGCACGAGCTTCATCACAAGTAAAAGGTCTTTGCAATATGTGTTCACGTATTTCCTCGTACTTTTCTTTCGTTGGAATAAGTCTCCATTTAAAACAGTTAGCACACTGAACTGTGAATGCCCCAACAGACGGTAGTACTCGACTAGAAGGATTTGATGCTACCATATTTTGGAAAGATGAGGTATAACTTTCAGTGTGCTCAGATAGTGGAAGGGCATCCTCAGTTGCATTACTGGAACCAGGATTATAAAGGACCAACTGGTTCGAAGTACTTCCAATAGATTCATCTCCGCCACTCCGTAAATCAACCTCAGCTCTATGTAGTGCCCTTTTACGACTCTTCTTGGTAGGTTTTGAGGATCTAGACAATTCCTGCACCATTGATGGAGCATCTTCAGCACTTGGCACTGTCTTGATAAACTCACTAGTTTCAGGTGCCACATTGTTCGTTGAGCTTCTGATGAATCCATTATCATCAACCTTCTCATCAAATTTAGCCATGTCCACCGGATTTTTAATAATCCACTTTACAGGTCGTGGAGAGCTTTCCTGCTTCACCATTGGTGGAGCATCTTGCACATTTGACTGCATCAGGGTTGATTTTGCTGGCTGGATATCATAAACCATATGATTCCCATTTAGATGTAAAAAGTCTCAAATAAGATACATTTAAAAAGAAATTCTTTTTACAAGAATCTTCCTAAATAGGAAATCAGGTGAAATAGTTTAAAGATAACAAATTTGACTAGTGTTGAAGGCTAATCAATGTTTGAAGCATATAAGGAAATATGCGTGCTGGAATAGTGGAATCCAAAATTCGTCAAACAGCAGGAAATAATAAAAGGAATGCAATTAAGGCTGCCAGGAAGAGATGACTTTATACCAAGAAACAGGTTGTCAGAAATAAGACTTGCTTGATGAAACTATATGACTGCAGGCTGGTGTGATTTTACAGTTTGACTACAGTTAACCTCATAATGTGAAATAAAGCCAACAAATGCCAAATAAGAAGTTCTCAAGGAGTGAGATACAGGCTAAGACCCGTTTATATTGGCAACAAAGGACAATACCCTCTCTCCTTCCTACTAAAGCAGCAATAAATCAATATAAATATCATAAAGATGTACAGTGTAATCTGAAAACAGTATGTGCAGAACTACTTTAGATGCATAGTTTCTAAGAATGGTTTTAACTTATAGAATGGTAACAATCTTTATGAAGGGTTTTTTTTGGGTCCACCATTAAATAAGGATCCCGGGTTGATAAACAGAAAGGCAGACTGGAAACTTTAACAACCTGCAGAATTGACCAAACATGTCTTTATTTTCTGCTCTTATTCTGCTCAATCTGCTACACCTACTTCTCTTTGGTTGATTTCTTTCTTCACCTTGTGATGGACGTAGCATCTTTGTCTAATAGATTCCATAAGACAAGACTCTTGCAGTTAATTGCAAAGCAACCAGAATTGTATGGATATAGATACTATTATCATATTCATTTTTTAAATAACTGGTAGAAAATAAATGGAAAAGGTGGACCGTGGAAAGAACAGTGATATGAAGATAAATAAAATAAGAAAAAGCTTATTACCAAACGGTAAGAATGCAATTAAGAGCAGGAATAAGAGAACTACTGTAGCACCTGAGTGAGGAATTCCTCAAAAGTGCACAGCCCAGTAATACGTTCACCCATGCTTAAGCATGTGCATTCCCATGGTTCCTCCCTCAAAATGCTTGTAACTTTAGATCTCGAGTTCATGTGAATTAATATATACTGAAAACCTACTTATGCATACTCTTTGAGGATTATTAACTTTATGGTGTTAGGACTTAGGATAATGACTAATATGTGCTCGTTGAGAGAACGGTTGAACGAGCAACCTGCACATAACAATTTTTGCTATTTGCATATGTGAGTGCCTTAACTGGAAGTCTATCTAGCAAATCCAAAATCCGATATGGAGGGTATGGGATTCTCAAGTAAACTGGAAACTGGAAAATGAATATTACTCGACGTAATAGATCACTTGATCTTAACTTTTTTAGCAAGAGAATAAATTGCCGGTATCAAAAAGATTACTGCTGATTTCAAAAAAAATCATCTTAAAGTTTACATGATAAAGGCTCCCACTTCTTTACTCGTTGATGGTAGCTAACATGGCTCTTGTTAAACTGATTAGAAACCAGGTCATCACCTATGGAGTACAAACAATTCCAAAATATAGTACATGGATAGGCCTAGGACCTCTCAGATAGCTAACTTATTCATGCATAAGACCTGAGACGAACTAGCAAATTCCCATATTCATGATTAGATGGTGTGATAATGATTAATTGATAGATATTTGTATAGACCATGGCATCCCTAATTTAAAAAAAACTAATTAGTAAAGAGGTAATGGCCTTCTTACAAGAATGGATATTCAATCATCAGAATGAAACAGGTCTAGATATTATAGTACACTAGGCTAACCAAAAAAAAAGTGGATAACACTTGTGCCTGAAGAATGTGTATATTTACAGTCCTAACAAAATGGTGAGTGGTTACAGGAGCAAGAAAACAGGGGCTAAGAATCAAGATTTTGAGCTCAACATCCAGGTATTCTGGGAATGGGTACAAGGAAACTGAAAAGGATGTGGAAGTATCGCCGTCCATAAATTGAGCTTGAAAATCAGTGTTATCTTTGCTTCAACATAGCTTGTATAAGACTGCTTAATATCAAGTTCTTCAGTTTCCCAAAAAAAAAATGTTACTTCAGTATGGATTAGGATTTGGTGATATTCCTATGTCATGGAACCAACAACAATGGGGAAAACTGTGCTAATGCCAATGAGAAAACTTTTAAAGCTTGATCGTTTGTCACAATGAACAATAAACTGTTGAAGCTCTAGGGCCGTGTCTGCTGAGGTTCCCAAACCATCAGTGTTATACAAAGACTTAGATATGTAGCTAAAGAGTTCTGGGAAAATAAAATAGAAGTTACAAGGAAAATTATAATTGTGGCTTTCTGTATGACAAAGGTTTTAAAAAACATAAAAAGGTATGAAAAGATGAAGAAAATTATGATAGACTCTACAACTTCTTGTGCGGTCATGATCCTAAAACAAATGCGGAAAATGAAATTACAATTTGTTCTCTCTCATAATGTGTTTTCTTTTCCTCCCATGCAGC
>NC_033798.1:23150300-23213459 GCF_001876935.1 Asparagus officinalis | reverse complement strand
TCTTTTATGTGTTACATGTTAACATTGTGAAGCGTTCACTCCTGATAGCAATAAGATGTTGCAGATTAAAACTAGAAGTAAAAAAGTTCTACCCTCTTTGTCTAACCTTGAGGAGATATACAGATTTTGGGCCTCTGCTTTTCCATCTTGTTTTTAGTTTTTGTTCATCATTTCTCTGCCTAATGCCATCTGGACATGCATGTTACTATTGTCTAGAAATCTGTCTGTGCACAGTTGCACAAATTCACTGGACATTCAGAAAATGATAAATCAAATTCTGCTGTAGAAACAAGGTTTGATGGGAACAATAGTTACAGGAATGGAGAATCGGGAGGGAGAAACAAGAAGGCAACTTGGCATGTCATTTGCTCCTTGTTAGTCCTTAAAAGGATGGAACAAACCAAGCTTCCACCCTACCCCTCCCCTTCAATTCTGATCCCTTTGAAACAGTCTCAGGATGGATTAAAGTTTAGCCTTGAGTTACTATAGAATATCAGATCTGTCTAATTAATCCAATTAACAATTAGCCATATAATTTTTTAAATTATCAAGGCAAGCGACACGACCAACCTCATGATCTTTGAGTGGTCTTCTTTATGGTAAGACCATGATACAGAGAATCCCAGAACCTAATATGCAGGGAATGCCCATTTTATGTTTTGGGTTCAATGATTAGTTATATACTTATATGAAGTAATATATAAGCTTACACTATTGCTTAAGTTCACATACATATACACATGTTTTCTGCAGATAAACATGCATATTATTTTTATAGATGGACAGAGACATATTAGATGCATGTATACATGCATATACATTAGGTTCGCGCATACACATATTATTGATGTAAAAGCAGGATTACATAGATAAGGGCATGAATGGAGATGTGTATACATACTTTGGGAATGCATAAGTTGAGATAAAATTCCTCTCTCTATCTTAAGCCTCAGCATGCAGTGACTTTAGCCATGAGATCCAGCACTGGTTTTTGCATATTGGTTTTGACTTTCCATATAAATTTAGACAAACCAGTTTGCATCTTTTTATATCTAATTGAGTATGCATGCTTTTTAACTGGCAGAGGGCATATGCAAGAAAACGTGTTCACTAAAGAAAAAAATAACGACCAAATGGCTTCAACAGATATATAAGTTAAGAACTCAAAATGCTACACTATACAACAGTACATTTTCATTATAAAATGTTTTATATGAGCTTAACTCCCATTATTCACACCAGCCATTCAAGATGAAAGCCAATGCATGAAAGGATAAGATATCGTAAAAAACACATCACATTAGTATATAAACTTCCATAAATCAATCCTACCACTGATGGGAAGAATTTAATCTTTAATCTTATCCTGAGACAGTCGGTCATATCACAAACCTCAAAGGATGGCTAGAAAAGAATCAGTAGAAGTGTTCACTGTTATCTTTATGAATAGAGATGATGGGTGTATAACAATTAATCCACCCTTAGGACAACCCTTAACTTGTATGCTGGTGGAGAAAATGCTTGCTGCAAGCTTCTCCAGGCTATTAAAGAATATAGCATCAGACAATCAATGACACATGGCATATTAAGAACAATACAAACATGAATGAAACCGGAGTTAATATCTTGAACCAACTATTCCTGATTTAACAAAAACATTATAACAAGCAGTTATCTAACAAAAATCAGTGCCCGCATTGCATGAATTTGTCAATCATCAACACATGCAGACATTTTTCACAGAGAAAGAATAACACCTTGACTGGAAGCCAGGGATACAAACACTGGAAAATCATAACATGGGTTTCACTGCAAGGGTCCATCATGTACATCTACAAAGGATTGGTGACACGCGCAATGCTTAAAGATGACAATCACCAGCTCAAACAAATATACATAAGAACGAAATAATGCACTACCAAATTAATACAAAAATAAGGAATAATGTAGACCATATCCTAATATATTTGTTATATTCCCTACTATATTCAACAAGCATACTTATTGCATCATCAACCACCCAAAATAGCAAAACAAAACATAAATACCCTCAAATATTTTCCATACATTACATGCAGCTTAGATATACCCCTCCTAATATACTTGTTGCATCATCAACCATCTAAACTAGCAAAACAAAACATAAATACTCTCAACTACTTTACGCATTAATTTATACTTCTCTCTTTAAAATAATCAAGAAACAAAAATGCCAAAAGACAACTGGATCCAAAGCAAGAATATTCCTATTCCTTTTATTATTATCTCACACAATTTAACCTTTTTAAAAAAAAAATAAGAATCTAAAAATCGCACAAAGATCGAAGAGATGAGAGAGATCGAACTCAAAAAGGGGATCAGATCGAAGAGATCTGATGAGAACTCACTTTGCTGTAAGGGTCTGAGGAGGAGAGAGAAAGCAGGGCGAGCTTCTCCTCCTTCTCCCTCTCTGAGATTGTAGCGGAACACCTATCGTATCGGCCGATACCGAAATGGTGGGAGCGCACTTTTCACCGTGTTATGCGGAGGCGAGTTCTAATAGGGCGACATCGGACTGCTCGGACGACATCTGCTGTCCAAGATGGGTAAGCCACGTGGCGCTGCTAGATCATGTGGGACCCGCTTTGAGTCCGTGTTTGGTGTTGCGCGGCGAGTAGCTGGATCCTCCGGGAGCCCGCTCGTTGTTTCCGAGAGGGGGAGTGATATTTGTATGGTCAAATCAGTACTTCGGGATCCTACATGCCCGACAACCGTCTTAGATCATCGCCACGTGGCAGTGATCCTGCATCCTCACCTGGATAATCTGATTGGAAAATTTAAAAACAAATCTACTAACCCAAACATAGGGCCCAGCACATAGAACCACTTTAGGGTCCGTTTGTTTTGGTTTTACTAAAGAGGAAAGCATATAAAAACGTCTTTTAGAGGCGTTTTTACAAGAAAGTCTGTCAAAACTGACAGCTTTCACACCACTTTCTTCTTCAAAAAAATCAAAACAAACGGACTCTTAATAATTTTTAGCATTTTAACATTTTAGTCCATGCTAAACATGATAATTATTTTTTTAATGTTTAAATTTAAATTTTTGTGACTTACTATAATAATTATAAAGCTTCGTGTTCATTGTTTAATACCTATTAAACGAGCAACATCGACCCGCATTTTGTTGCGACATTTGTGTGGAGAAGTCAAAAAATAATTGTTAAGCAATTTGTTTAGAAATTCTTTTTTAATTTGTGGATAAAATTTTTTTGGGAGGTGTAATATATATAAATTACTTATTTTTAAATAAACCCCTCAACTCATTGAATTTGTCATCAGGTTCCCTCAACTCATTGATGATGGGTAATCAAACAGTCAAATATTTCGGGGTGAGGTTGATGAGGGATCTCCTATGCGCCTTAGCTGGGGCAGCTTCCCTCTGTTCTCTCTGAGAGATGAGCTTATTCAAATACCCTCTCTCAATCAGATCCTCAATGTCCCTCTTCAGGATACGACATTCATTGGTGAGGTGGTCGTGATCTTTGTGGTAATAGTAATAGTGCCTCATGTTGCAGCTAAGGGGATCCAGCCTCATCTTTGGAGCAAGCTCCTTGAGGTGCCCTTCCTTCTGAACTCTGGCGAGAGCTTCTGCGGGGGAGGTGTTGAGGATGTTAAGAGCAGGCCTTAGCACATAGTCCCTCCGTCGGTCTCTCTTGTCGGATCGATTGGAGCGGGAGTCAACCCTCGGGGGGGTTTCTCAACCACTCCTACCTCGCAAGGAGGCCTCTAGCAGACTCTAGTGTACGCCGGTGCTGCTGTTGGTGCAGGCGGTATTGGTGTCGAAGTCATGGCAGTGGAGGTCTCAGTGGCCCTAGTTGCCGCCTTATAAGCTCGGGCATCATTTATATCCATGTACCCATGAGCTTTGGGCAGTAGCTGCTCATAATTGGTGACTGACTTCTTAGCAAGCGAGTCGGGGAACTCGTTGCTCTGCAAGCCAGCCATGAGGGAAGACATAGCGACCACACTCTCTGGGTCATTGACCTCTAGCTTCTTCACTTGGAACCTCTTGAAATAGGCTCGAAGGCTCTCTCTGGGCTGTCACGCCCCGCTTCCCAAAATACCGGGGAATCGGGACGTGAACAAGCCCGCGACGTATTAGACTGCTGTCACGCCCCGCTTCCCAAAATACCGGGGAATCGGGACGTGAACAAGCCCGCGACGTATTAGACTGATGAGAGATAAGTGCTAGACCCCGTCTTCTCAATCTAATACGCTAAGCGTCAAGAAATACAAATAATGCGAAGTCACAGGTCCCCGATCACAGATAGCAAGAATATAATGAACAACACAGAATAAAATAATACATATCATAAATGAATATCATCCCAGACATAATATGCAAGCCAACATGCCCATATACAAAATGATCTGAATGAAATACTGGAAAGTATAATATACATCGATCAACAGAAGTAGAAAGAACTACAAAGTAAACTAAGGACCAACCGATAATAAAAGAGATGACTAAGCTTCGGCTTCTTCTTCTGCTACGTCTGCAAGGTACTCCTACTGAGAATCATCTGGCTCCTGGCGAACCTGTTCTTCATCCAAGTCTGACGTACACCAGAGAAAACAGGTGTACGTCAGGTGCATGGCGCACGGCAAGACCCCACAAAAGAAAAGAACGAACGAAAACCCAAGCGAAGAACAATATGATAACCGAAATAACAAAAGAACGTGCAACTAGCAATCCAACAAAATCAACATGCAATCCACGACCAAAACATGATAATCATAAGAATCCGTAAATCAATCAGGTAATGAAATCATGCAGCTAGCGATCAGAATAATCATCCAAGTCACAAGGTCATACAACTAGATGAAATTAATACTTAAAAAGTCTATAATAAGAGACGTAGTACGTCGAGCGAAATAATCCAAACAAGGAAACCCTCATGTATATACCATATGTCTCAATTATAGATAATTAATTATTAATCTCGACAACACTAGTCTACATCTCAACAAAACTAACAAGGTCCACCATAAAGCACGCAAGGATATTATTCTTGTTTTACATGTTATTTGAATTGGGGAAGAATATTTTGATGTATATAATCGGGTCCCCGTAAAGTCGTCCGGGGGCCGCCTTCAAGTCAAGTATTGGCCCTCTGGCCCATGTACATAACACTCACGATATCACGATAACAAGAAAGCGATGTGCCCGTTTATATACATGCTATATTCTCCGTCCAATCCCCCTTTATAACCCTATGTTTGTCATATTTATTACGCAACTGTACATGAAATATTGTGCACTAGCCACGGAGTTACCGTGGAACGACTTCTGTAAAACTATGCAACCATAACCTGACCACAACACGTCCGATCAAGGTGCTATCGTCTAGTCAAATGCCTAAACTAAAATAATAATCAGGAAACTCATACCGGGATATCGATATCGAAGAACTCGCGCACTCCTCACATCAGGATATCGATGTCGCACGAGTATAGCCATGCTTTTAGCACGCATAAATCATACTTTTAACAGAAGTCGTCTTCATGTACAGTCTTACCTATTTAGCGTAACAACTAGTGAAACACAACAAGCTTCCACACAGCTATTCATGTCAAGGCAATCCCACGCAGTTAATTAATATATCACAGCTAACTCAATTAATTAACTCATACCAGATCTAAAAATTAAATGACGAGTCACATAATAATTTACGATAAAACTAAGAATTAAAATAAAATAAATCAAGGTTCGGAATCTTGCTAATGATGTGTGAAAATACCGCACTAGTGGTGTCTAAAATTCATCACCGCGCTTATGTATAGTCTTTAAACAACATATAACATGTTACTAATTAATGTTGTAGGAGTTAATCATCCTATAAATACTAACAGTATATAATTCAAAAGAATACAGGGAATAGCAAGTCCAAAGGGGACTTGCCTTGGTTCGTGGCGTTAGACTTAGCGGCGACTGGAGAGAGGATCAGCAGAGAGGGGCTGCCGGGGTTGTCGGCGATGCGAGGACAACGAGACGGCGTCGATAGCGGCTGAAGGAGGAGCTCACGGCGGATCTGAGCTCAGGGCGGATCTGTCGAGTGGGGTTGCTGGCGAGGAAGAACTGCGAGATCTGCGGCGCGGCAACAGCTCGGATCTGTTCGAACGGCTGCTGACGAGGAACAGCTCGGTTTGCGGCGCGTCTTGCTGGTGAGGAGGACGGTGCTCTGGATGCGTGGATTAGTTCGGGTTCCGGGATTGCTGGTGCACGCAGCCGGTCAGGGTGCTAGCGCGGACGCCGCGGCGCGTAAAGTTGGCGTGGGCGGTATGGACGGCCCCTGCCTCATCTGGATCAACACATGAGGGGGCAGCTTCTGCTTAGTGTCAGCCAAGAAGTGATGGATGAAATTTTGGCTGAGTTGTTGGAACCTGCTGATGGACTTCTTCTCAGGAGCGTTCCACAAGAGCTTGGCACTCCCTGAAAGAGTGATAGGGAAGCATCGGTAGATGACTGCTTCCGATGCTTGGAGCATGCTTATCACGCCATAGTAGTTCTGAACATGCTCGGAGGGGTCTCCCTTGCCCTTATACTTCTCCACATGAGGCATGTTAAATTTCTCACATGGGGCATTCATGAGATCATCTGAAGGGGGTGTTCCTCCCGATGGCTTCTACGACCGGTCTATACACCCGATCGTATCCGGAGGCCCCCACAGTAGCAGAGGGGGGTAGAGAGGCACAGTGATGGGGGAGAGTCTTAGAGACTGCTCCTCTAGTGCAGTCCCTAGGGTGACCAGGGTCAGGACTCTCACTGGTGATTTCTGGATGAGAGAGGCGACATCGTTGAGGCTCTCTGGGGCGAGTCGACCGATGAGGCGGCTGGGTCGCGTACTCAACGCGATCCCCCAACTGCTTGGCAGCAGTATGAGGAGTCCAAGGCGGGACTACTTGCTGTGCTCTGGAAGGAGGGTGAGTCTCCGAAGATAGGTCTCCAGAAGGTGGGGGGATAGCTGAAGTAGCTTGTCGCGGCTGTGGAAGCTGGTTGAGGAGCTCACTAGTGAAGGTAGAGAATTACTATTGGAGAGATTGAGAAATTTTTCTAAGCTATTTCTTCAAGCTGAGCTTGAGTAACATAGCTCTAGTGTGGTTCTACAGGGTGAGACTGATCAACCCTATTCTCAGAACCAGACATGTTTTCTCAAAAAAGAAAGAAAGCCCCACGATGGGTGCCAAACTGTTAATTATGGGTAACCAAACAATCAAATATTTTGGAGTGAGGTTGATGAGGGGCCGCTCACTTCTTCAAATATCTAGTTTTGAATTTAGTGACTTTCAGCTTACACAAATAGAAATTGTGCGAGGATGGAGCTTGGTTCCCCTGTTGTACCTCCAACGATCAAATTAGTTGGTGAACTTGAGTGAGTAAAATGAAGAACCGTGAGAGTTCTTGTGTATAGTGTAGTGTTATTAGCAGATATTCCAAATGTTAAAAGTCTCTTTCTATTGAGAATTGTACCTCTATTTATAGTGGTGATGGAAGGGTAGAATGGACACTTCGACTGAGCATAGGATGATGGTGAGTAGGTATGGGTTGATGGCTACATCAACACCTATTTTACATGTGTCGGTCGACGAGTTGAGGAGAGATCACCTCAGCATTAAATAAGAAGTGATCGGAGGCATGACGGTACTGACGTGGTCCGACGAGTCATGAAGACTATCGGGGCTAGAAGTATGATGCGGCTGCCAAGTATTAAATGTGATGCTGGTGTGTTGTCAGCGGGAGAGGCTCGAAGCTGAAGTCGTCCTTTAACTTTACCGAGAAGTAACGCCTTTCAAGTCGACCTCACAAGGCGTCGAGTAACTGGTCGAGCGGGCTCGCTGCGAGTCGTCTTCGACAAGAGGATCGACAAGTACCACCATTCGTGTCGACATAAGGAGATGTCGACTTGACGGATCAGCTACGTCGGAATCCTTGGTTTCTTTGACCGTCAATCTGACTTGAGCAGTGCAAGTAGGAGGGACACATGTCCGTTGCTGGCAAATGACCGTATTTTGGCGACTGAAAACACCATAACATGTCTCTCGTTGTTGTAATCTTTTCAAGTTAATGACTCTAATTATTACTTCTGCTCTTTATTGGAGGGACTCATTTCAAAATAATTTAAGAAATGAAGGATCTAATAGTAATTTAATAATTTGAGGGGTCGACTTATAAATGAGCCAAGAATCAACCGAGTATGATAGTAATTTTCGTAATTTAAGGTATTTGTTTTAAAATATGTGAGTTGTAAGACATTGTTATTGGAAGAAAAAGGTTTGAAGTGTTGATCAGGTATGTTTTGATGATACAAATATATTGTGTGTTTGTCTAACTTGGTTGTTGCAGTGTCAAAAGATATATTCTGCTACATCATTCAAGTTGATCAAGCAAGGCTGAAGAGAAATCAAGATAAAGTTGGACTTCATATAATAACTTTTACTTTATCTTAGATTATTAAAAGCCTTGATGTGCACACACGCATAAACCATGACTTTGTTTATAAGTTCTAAGTCCCCTATTTGACTGATGATACCCCTAGTCGACTTATAAAAGAACTGATAAAAACTTAGATTTCTGCAGTAAAAGTAACAGGTTTCAGTGATACCCCTAGTAAACTTATAACATAATAAGAGCATTAGATTAGGATGGTTTTAGATTCATCACGTAAATATTTGAAATACGTATCCAACGCATCCAAAATCACTCAAATCAGATGTCGTAGTAAGAAGTTATGTCCATTTTAGTGTATGTTGATGATTTTGCTTTTCTGGTTAGTCGACTGGCCACTGTAGCAGTCGACCGACTAGCCTATTTGCTCAAAATTAAAATCTCTCTGGCTAGTCGACTTATCCACACTTTAGTCGAATTATAATGGTAGTTTTTGACCGTTAAGTGTTTGAATTTGGGTCAGTTTTTTATTGTTATATTTTAGCTTTTAAATTTATTTTCAAACCCTTTAGGCCAACCTAAGATTTCTATAAATAGGCATGGGTTTCTCATTTGAAAAGATGATGAACAAGATTTATTATGCTTTGACTTTTAAAAATATCTGAAATTCTGAAAAATTATCTTTATAGCCTTCTTGTCCAAAATTCCAGATTTAATGAAGCAAAATATTGAGAATTCCTATTAGTAGGGGTGTTAACAGAGCGGATACGGTTCAGCTATGACACTTACCATATACATATTCACTTTTTATAAACGGATACCGATTATCTTCGGTAAGAAAAAACCTAAACCATAGCCGTACTCATCGGAAATGGATACGGTTCGGATAGTGGAGAATCGGATAAGATATGATCATGGATATAAATGGATATTCGACAAATGGATATGAATCATATATGAATCAGTACACCTATGCATAAATTACAACCAAATATAATTTACAAAAATATAATATAAAACTTTCTAATAATTGTTTCTGAGAATAAATTGCAAACAGAAGACTCCTCGAGGAACAGGTAGCAGACACACACAATAACTAAGTCCGAAGACAGTTATAGAAATATAATATAAAACTTTCTAAAATTTACTCAAATTCCTAAAATTTTATCTGATAAATGTCCAACATTTACACAATGGAATTAGCTGCACTAGCAATCCTCGGCCATAGATCAGCACATTCCTTTTCAAATGGCCCAGTGATGGCAGAACCTGCATTGAAATAACATGACACAAATTACATCAGAAATTAATTAAAAGATAAAGGATCTTTCTTGAAAAAATAAAATAAAAGATAAAGGATTAATATCTTATAAATACACAAGATCAGTTCACCAGATTGGTTATATGTGTCATATTGTTTTCGGGATAAACAGTAGCATACTCAACAAATTGATGTTTCACTCTATACGAGTCAAGTTAACTAGAATATGACACCAATGGATGCAAGCATAATATCAAATCCCATCATCTGATTCGTAGACCTCCATGATGTCACCTTGAAAAGAAGAAGAAGAAGAAGAAGAAGAAGAACAATTGTCATGTTAAATATATAAAAGTAAAAATATCAAATCATGTGCTTATTGAGTCAAATAACATACATAATGGTGCTTTTACAAAGGTCTCGAGAATTTCCATGTCATCGTCACCCACTATCTTAGCCACATCAAGAACATCATCCTTACTATTTTCAACTTGTGGAATTACAAAAAAAAGTACAGAAAACATATAATCTTTAGATGCTCATTAACCAAAAGTAGATGGATAAACTTTGTACTAATTTATTATTTACCTCCTTGTTCTGCTTTAATCCAATCTTGTGTGCATATCAATGCCTCCACTGTACCTGTTGTTTTTCAACTTTTATAACAATGAATTACACGTCCCCTGGTACTAAACACAGACTCAGATGCTACGGTCGAGGCCGGTATGCCCAAAACATCTATTGCAACTTTTGCTAGTATATGATACTTCCCAAAGTTTGCTTTCCACCAACTCAATATATAAATTTCTCCATTTTTTTCATCATCCCATGTGGTAATAATGCTCTCCTCTCTATATAAATCTAAATCCATTTTTGTAGGCTCTTTATCAATTGTTTCAACAAATTGTGTAAATCTTGATTTCCTTTTATCACCAACTCTTTCCACTTTTTTGTTTGAGAGCTTGAAGCATTTTCAATATTTTTAGATTCCTCTTTGTCCCTCAATGCATATTCTCCATGCATCTTCTTAATGATAACTAAAATATCATTTGTAAACTTTTCACCATTCACACCATAAATCAATCCAAATAAATATCTGATTGTAATCATTTTATATCTTGGATCAAGAAAAGTAGCAACCGCAAAAATCTTATTGCACATGTCCTAATATTTATCAATTTTTTTTTTCATTGGAAAAGTCATAGCCGTAATTGTATCATCATTACTTTTTAACCACTCTATAAGAAGTAAATGAATTTCACAAAATTCTTTAAACAAAAGATTGCAAGTAGGATAAATAGTATCGGAGAGGAGATTTGTTGTATCATAAAAATGTTTTAAATATTTACTCAGCGTTTCAATATGATTCAATTCTTCATTCGATGGACAACAAAGATATTTATCATCTCTAACCTCAAATATATTAAAAGAAATTTTATACTTTAAAACAATTATACACATTAGATAAGTAGAATTCCATCGGGCGCAACAATAAAAAACAAGACATTTTTCCTTTTCCACATTAGCTTGTTTAGCAACATGATAAAAATTATTCTCCATTTTTGGTAAATATGTAACATACTTAACACTAAGCCTTACTTATTCAATAGCTTTAGTGATAACCTTTAAACCCTCTTGAACAATAAGATTAATTATATGTGCTCCACATCTTACATGAAAAAAACTTCGCCACAAAGTAGCTATTTTTTAAGACGTTCTTTTCCCAATTTCACGATAACATTATTAGCTTTATCATTATCCATCGTAATTGACAATATCTTATTATCAATTTTTCACTTAAGCAAACATGAAATTAATACATTGCAAATGTCTTTCCCCATAGAACTATAAACTTTAATAAATCTAATGATCCGTTTTTGTAGTGTACACGATTCATCAACAAAGTGAGCGGCGATGCACAAATAAGACAAATTTTGTGACGATGATATCTATTTATTCATTGTTAAACTTAATCTTATAGAAGATTTCGTAAACAAATCCAATAGAGAATTTTTATAATCTTCATAAATCTTTATACACAACTTTGTGATGTGTACGTTTTAGAACCTTGTGATTTGGATGGAGAAAATGCACATACTTGAGGAAAACTCATGTGTTATAATATTAAATGGATATTCGTGCACGATTATTGCCTTTGTAAGCAAATTTTGACTCTTCTCATTATCAAATTGATAATTACTAAGTGTGCAAGTCCCATCTTCCTTTTTTATAGTAGCTTGAACCAATTGTTGATGAATATCAGATCTTTTCTTTTTAGTACATCTCACAATATGATTTTTAAGATGAGAAGTACCCCTGATACTACATCCATCGGCTTCAAATGAGCAATGTTTGCATTTGGTTCTAATAATTTTGGTGACAACCTCTTTCCCATTGACTATTTTTTTCTGTTTTATATATTTTATCAAAATCTAACCACACTTCAGAATAACATTGTAAAACCCTAAAAATTTGAATATTATATGAAAAATAATAATAAATATGTTATATGGTGAAAATATAATATATTTTGATGTTTGAGTATGATAGGAATTGATTTGAGATCAATTCAATGTATATTTATGAATATATGAGTGCAAATACATAAAACATGCACAAAGAGAAATATAGAAAAATAACCAATTAAGAGTTTATATATTTTACACACCAATGTAGTTTAAATCTAAAAACCTCAAAATACTAAAGTTGTAGGTTTCTTCAATAGCTTTCCAAAAAATCTTAAATCATCTCATTCTGAGGTCGGATGAGAAAGTTACAGCTAAAATATCAAAGGTTATTTTTTAGTCAGACTAGGTTTCCTGGTTCGGGTCAAACGGGTTTATTTTGGGTTTGCATATATATATATATAGGGGGGGTGATTAGGGTCTTATGCTAATCTAATCCGATTATATGCCAATTAAAATTAATTAACAAGTTACCCTAGCAAGTATGAAATACAACAAGTTATATAAGCTATGATAGGTAATATGAACAACAAGATATATCCTAACAAAGAGATATAGACAATGTATGTGCAAGGATATAAAACTAACACAAGGTTATATATATTACCAAAGAGATATACAATATGATATATGTAAGGATATGCAAACACAAGGTTAACATAAACAAATGAAATCGTGGATGAAAAATAATAATGAGAGAAAGACTATAAAGATGAACAAATATAAGTGCTAAGCCAAACTCAAACAAGCAATATGATCACGGAGTTCGGACCTTCCGTCCTACGTCTCAGCTCCCCTCTCCCGGGGAGAAATCCACTATCACAACCGGGTTTTCTACGTTCACCCGAATAATGTTTACACCTCACAGCGTCGGTTTTCAACGCTCACCGATCAACGTATACAATCACTCACAATGTCGGTTTTCAACGTTCACCGATCAACGTTCACTCCTCACATTCGGTTTTCTAGTTCACCAAAAACTTCACAACAACACACTATGTAACAAATATAGATTTGTTCTCTACAATAGATGAGAACTCAATTAAACACAACTCAATGTTACAATCTCTCACAACCCTAATATACTATGTATGCTAATACAATAAGCTCAAAGTGGGTATGTGTAACAATGAGTAAAATCAAATCTAAACTCAATATAAAACTAGGTTTAATAGAATGATAATCAAATAACTAAGCAAATGTAAAGCTAGATAGAGTTTAGAAAACTTCTCCAATAGATGACAAGATGGAGAGATGGAGATTGGAGCCCAAACAAGAAGATGATCTCCTCCACTTGTGAAAACCAAAACAGCTTAAAACCAAACTCAAATCAACCATAAGCCCTTATTAAAAACTTTCTTAAACTTGTTTAAAACACTCTCATGGTTGCTGAGATAGAAGGGGGTTTGGGGGTTTATATAGGAAGAGGAAACAACAGCAAAAACCCCCCAAACAAATGACAAAAAAGCCCCAGCCAACGGTAACAAAAATAGCCGTTGGTAAGAATTGACAGAGCGGCGGTCGACCAAAAAAATTCACGATCGACCGCGATCTAGATTCCAATCTGAGAAAACGAGCAGAGTCTTCTTCGGTCGACCGGTGCGGTCGACCGATGGAAATTTCGAGCTCTCGGTCGACCGCAGCGGTCGACTGACAAACTCTCTGCTGCCCACTGACGAATGAACGCAGGTGCGGTCGACCGGTGCGGTCGACCGAGGACTGATATAGACTCAAAATAGGTTTTGAAAAACATATTTTTTGACTTTTGGAAAATTGTTAAAAATAACAAATGAAGTCCAAAAATTATGAAACTTTGGGAAATGTATATAAACATGTAAATGAACATGTTACAAAAAGAATTTTCCAAATTGCATTTCCCATTTGTGAAGAATCATCATTTTGCAAAATAGTCCAAAACACGAAAATATAAACATGTGAATTTTGACATTTAGGCTAAACTATGTTTTGAAACTTTGCACAATGATTATATAGACTTAATAAAATATGTATATGATTATTGTTAAGTCCAAAAACTAAGAAAACAATATTTTCATAAAATTGCATATTCTATGCAATATATAATAATGAATATGAAACATGTGATTTCATATTATAAACATGAAAACTCAAAAACACATGTATGTATATATATATAACTATATATATGCATAGAAACCAAAACTTATGTATATATATATAACTATATATATATACGAAGAAACCAATAAATGTGTGTGTATAGATATTGAGCTTAACGTACTTAACACACATAATATAAAACCTATACTAAGTTACCCAAGCTAGATCTTGATCTTCAATAAGCTCGACTTGGTATACATACGGATGAAGCTGAACTTGGATCTTGAACTAGAATTGCATAAGCTTCACCGACATTCTGCCAACCTCCTTTGGATATGATCGTTGTGGCGCAATCCATCCATCCTCCAACATATTGTTTGTCTACAATAAATAACAAAATACAAGCACTAGACAAACAATATTAGATGTAAATTGTTTGTTAAATCATCATCAAAACAAGAAGGCCAATAATACACACACACACACACACACACACATGTGTTTTCATAAAATTATCATTTTTTCATTAGAGTTTTAAACCCTAGTAGCCTCTCTTCCTCTCTTTCAAACCCTAGCCCTAAAGTTGAGATTTTGTGAGTGTCTTATGAGGCGAGAAGCGAGGAAAAGTCAAGATCTACGACGTTTGGCGACGATGAGTCATTTCATATCAGTTTTAGAGACTTGTAAACGTGATAAGGCAAGATCATCTGCATTCAAACCCATCGCCATAGTGTTTAATGATTATAAAACTATTTAATAAATATTTTCATGCTTAAGGATTTACCTAATATGAAAAATATGAGATTTTTGATGATAAATCTTAACCCAATTTTAGATCATTAGCTTTCCCTAATTGTTTATGATAGTAATGTGATCATGATTATTAGGGGTGATTAAATTTTCTTTTTTTTAAAACTTGATAATTATGTTTAACTCGTGTGTTAACCCTAATTTGTTGTCTAATTGAATTATAAAGAGGTTTAGTTTTTGTTTTCATCATAGATTGAAGAAAACCGTTGCACGTGTATAACATTTAACTGGAAATTTGAGGTGTCATATAAACTCCAAACTAAACAAAACCAGTGTCAAATGAAAGCTATGTGAACCTATTTCTCAAAACAGAAAACCATTCTAAGAAAGAGTTTTTATAAAAAATATATATACTCAATTTACTAATAACATATCTACAGAAAACTGCTGCACGTGTGTAACCTTTAACTAAAAAATTAAGATGTCATATAAACTCCAAACTAAACCAAACTAGTGCCAAATGATAGCTATGCGGATTTAGTTTTCAAAATAGAAAACTATTCTTAAAAAGAGTTTGTTTAGAGAAAGATATGCTCAATTTACTAATAATATATTATGTAAAAACTACAGATATGCTGATTTTAAAATAATTGATATATTACGTGAAAGTTTCTTTGAGTTTTCACATTAATTAATCATGCTTAAACCCTAGATTTGTGATATCTAAGTAAGATAAACATGTTTAAATAAAATTTAACTTTGTTCATGAATAGTTTTTATCATGTGTTGATAATCACTTTGTTTACATATGAGATAATTAAAAAAATTATTTAATTAGGATGTTAAACCCTAATTTGGAAGATATAATAATTTAATTTGATGATTCAGATAATTTCTGTTGCATATTCCAAGTATAAAATCTCGTTTTAATGTCATGATATGTACAATTGACATAGGCACTGTTTGTACATAAAAGAATGCGTGTCTTGACAGAGTAGTCGACTACTAAGCTTAGTAGTCGACTACTCGTGCCTAGTTAAGTATAACAAAAACTGTGCATTTGCAGAGTAGTCGACTAATATTCTTAATAGTTGACTACGGATACTAACATATGTTATTACAGAGTCTGGATGGACTCAGTGTAGTCGACTACTAAGCCTAGTAGTCGACTACTAAGGCTGTTGTCTGAATTTTTATTTTGCATCTGTTTGAGATATGTTTATGGGTTTCGAGCCGCACTTTTTTATACATAAATTCACAAATAGTGTAGTAGCACACACATGGGTATGTTGAAAGGAATTATGATGTGTTTTGACCCGATTATTTTGTGAAAGAGTTTAGTACATATTATACACACACCTTCTAGATATCGTTGATGAGCTCAGCTCAGTACTACGTGGAGTAGTACGTTGATATACCATTAGTACAGGTTATTGAGTCAGGTTTAGGATGCTTTATCTAGCAGTCCGTCCCACACTACGGTGCGATGAAGCTTGTGAGTCGTATTTCTAGGATACCTACTTGGTAGTCCGTCCCGCACTCGTGTTACGTACAGAGATGCGATGAGACTAATGAGCCGTGTATACTGTTAGGCTACCGATCGGGTAGTCCATCCTGCATGATGATGTGATGAATCAGAATCTTACAAGGATTTGCATTGAGACGATTGTTGATAGCTTGAGTCTTTGGCGGATGCCAGCTATGTTTTTGACTCACTGCAAATATATGACCCAGAGTACTTTGCATTTGAAAGTACACGAGATTTGTACCGGTATTCATTCTATCTTCCCAGTGACAGTGGAAGATATTATGAATACAATATGTTGATGTCTTTACTTTCTTTTACTGCTTTTCTTTATTTTCTTAGTTGGGATCAATAATTAGTGATTCATAATTTAAGACATATGATATATACATGAGAGTTTCCTTGTTTAGATTATTTCGCTCGACGTACTATGTTTCGTATTATAGGTGTCTAAATATTAATTTCATTAGATACGGAGGAAAATAATCTAGGTAGACTATGCTTAATAGATAGAACCTCCACTCCATCTAGCAGCCCTTGCCCTGGGGGCGGATGGAGGTGATCTTACTATAGCGCTCTGACGCTCTTGTTGTTGCTCTTTTTCTTCTAATATTCTTTCAGGTAATTCGGAGTACCGGAGAGTCACAAGATGATGGAGTTCTTGCATAGTCGCCATCACATGAGATTTATTAGAGGCTCCATCGTAGTTTTATATTTTTATTTAGACCTTAGAGTTTATTTCATAGTGTAAAGACAGTGTGCCTTAGTACGATTTTCAGTTATTTCTTGTCGAGACATATTTATTCATTTTGGATATCAGATATATTCCGGGTTGTTCATTAAGACATGATTTATTTATAAGATACTTCTTTCTATATCATGTCTATTGTAGTTATTTCCTTTCTTTTGCATGCTTTGTACCTGTACTTTATTTTGATTCTACTAGAGGATATTGCTGTGATTAGTAAAACTTGTTGCACAGTATGTGTGCATGGCATGTTTGATATCACTGGGTTCATCTTGGACTACAGCCATGTGTGAAAACAGGGGTGTCACAGTTGGTATCAGAGCTCTAGTTTCAGTATCCTTAGGACAATCCTGTATCGAGTAGTGGAGCTAGAATCGAGTTTCTTAGGATTAATGTACAGAGTCCGTTAGGAATTCCTAGAAAGAGTGAGGACATTATACACGTATGTTCGAAAATTACGAATTTTTTATGACTATCTTACTTTGATTGAAAAGTATTTGTGTGAATACTTATTGTGATATGTCATATATATATATATATATATATATATATATATATATATATATATATATATATATATATATATATATATATATATATATATATATATATATATATATATATATATATATATATATATATATGGGGAAAAGTGAATCTAGGTGACGGCCCCTAAGGCTCCACCTAATGGATCGCGGCCTTAAAATCACATGCATTCGGTCTTAAATATTTGTTTTTAAACGATCCTGCTCCGTTGAAATTGATCTACACGTTCTTAAACCTAGAACACAGCCAATGTTTGGAGAACGGCGTCGTGTTTTGGTTACCCCTTCATCCACTCGCGCATTTATTTTAACGGATTTTGAATGAATAGAGACTTTTTGGACGAGCTCAGAGCGAGATGGTCAAAACACGACGGTCACCGCAAAATTAGTGTGTTTTGAGTTTAAGAACGTGTAAGAATCAAGTTCAACGGAGGCGGATCGTAAAAAATATTAGTAAATATTTGATGTGATTTTAGGGGCCGCGTCCTTAGGTGGGAGCCTAGGCGTATCACGCTTAGATCACTTTTCCATATTATATATATATATATAAATATATATATATATATATATATATTTGCGACCTCATTTACTATGTTAATTAAGCTCTCCTCTTGATATTATAAATATCGGGACGAGGACATGGTCAAGATAAAACTTATACCCGGAGAGCTGGGCAAGCAGAACCCGAGCCGCAGTAGGCTCCACAGTATCTGATCAACTTGGTAACACCGATTACAGAAGTAGAGACTAGCACACTCGAGGAGCGAGTAACGACCAGATTTCACTTTCTAAAGTTTCACCACCAGTTGTACCAGCCGTACCTATTGGAGAGTTAATACCGATGATTTCACCATCGCTACAACCAACTATTGATAGAGCCACAGAGCAGGAGGATTGGCTCTGTAAAAATAAGAAAAATATCAAACACTAAGAGCACCATAGTTTCAGGGCACACCGGATTCATGTGCAGCCTATAAATGAAAGGAATATGTGAAAACTTCTTAACGTCGAGTCAGTACCAAAGCAGACGTTAGATGTATTCAGCATAGAGGATATTATCGGAGGATAGCACTGACTTCAGTTTACGTCGAAGTAGTGAATGTTAATTTCATAGGAGGATTTTACCTACTACTTCGATAAGCATCACCTGTTTTGCGAAAACAGTCAGTTTACGAGCGTCTGATGGGTCAGAGTTATTTGTAGCGACCTCATAGGGAAACCAGTTTACGAAGTCATTTCTGGTATATATTAAGGAGGTGATGCTGAGAGATCAGAGTGCTGAGTGTTTTCGTCAAAAGTTACTTTTTTCATTGCTGTTAAACCTATTACACCGTTTATCGATTACAAGTTCAAACTAAAAGAAAAGTCGATCTTTTTATAAGATCTTCTTACAATAAAAAAGTGAAAATTATAATTTTATCCAACAAAACACAGTAGTAGTTTATCTTCTGTTGCTTTGTGTGGGATCTTTGCCTGTGCCGGGGACGCATTAGTCCATGGACCACTGCAGATCAGATCCAGTTGACAAAATAATTATGCTCTTGTTTCACGAAGGAAACAATCGCAGCAGCGACAATCACGACCAAACGAGATTTTGGCTCTTCTCGAGATTAAAACCAAGTTTAATCCGGAGGAAAAAGGGAGAGAGAATCTTGAATCTTTCAAAGGCTTCTTCTTTATGAAAAAGTTTGCCAACATTCGCCAATTCTCCTCTGAAATTCGTGGTTTACTGCTCAATTTGACAACACATCACCCTCTTATTTCAGATCATCTCCAATGAAGACCCTGAGCTTATATTTATATGCTTTTGTCGCTACGTTTTTGGATGAGAACTGATGATTTGACGTTATCTACAGTTAATAACCGCTTAACCGCACTTAGGGATAGCTTCAGAATAGTTAGGGAGCTCTTGGAACAAAAAAATCCCGAGAATTTATCGAAAAACACATTTTGGGAGTTTCTGGGTGCGAGAACACTCACGGTGGCTCGGAACTGTGCGAGCCAACACTCGTGCGAGCCACGTAGCCTACTTCGTCCGTCTTTTTGACTTTCTGGCTATGTATAGCCCCTTTAGTTCGCTTGTTTTGCGGTTGTTTTGCCTTTACGTGTGTTTCGTCGCTTTGTTAACTCGTGCGCAATTCACTTCATGCGTCATATTAGCTCACGAACGATTTTCAAACGCGCGGGCCTTTTGGAGCTTGCTGACGAGCGTATGGGCTCATGGTCTTGTTCTCAACGTTTCGCTACTTCGTTGTGTCGACGATTCATTGCCACGTTGCCTTGAATTGTATTCGGGACCTATAGGCAGTTTTTAACTCCTACAGATACCCCCCTCCAAAGTATTCCAACCTCATTCTTTTATAAAGGAGGCTGGGATACTTTGGATATAATACACTTAGTCTTTAGCCCTTCGATTTCTTCAGGTTTTAGTCTATTTAGCATTTTGTCGAATAGCTAAAATTCTTCCGGTACTGCATTTATCGTCTGACCGTCATCGAAATCTCGAACTTAGACTAGCGTGTTGATGTCTGAAGTAGCTAGTATCATTGAATCAACGTTGAACTGATCGTCTTTGTCGAGGATTCACATCTGAATCATGATTGAACTCTCCGTTGTTAATCCGGAATTGAGGATAATCTTGGGCCTTGTTTTGGCAAGGCTATCGACACGTTGGCCGTCGTTCGACTCACGTCGAATGGCGTCAACTCACGTTGAATGGTGTCGACTCGCATTAATCTTCTTCGTCCCATGTTGACCGGTGTGAACACAATTTATACTCATACGTTACCTGGAGTCTACACAGTTTAAGCTCTTAAGGTGTTGGAGCATGGCGGTCCTAAATGTCGAGGCTGCAGGACCAACTGTTAAAGCTGATTTATCTGCATGTATGGATCTTATCCTGAGGTTGTTGGATGCTCAAGTTATGAGACCAACTAATGAAGCTGGTGCATCAATGATTCTTTGCATTTATAGGATTTTTGGCAAATCCTCATCCATCAACGGGTTTTATGAGCCTTTACCGACTACCATTTGAGTCGGGCTAGCATGTCGATTGTTTAAGTACGTTCTCTATATAACGTTGTGCTAAAAGAGTTAATTCTTTTAGTGCTACGATATTGAATATGTGGACTTCGTCTTTCTTTCGAGAATAGACTACCTGGTAACGCGCGTTAAGCATTAACTTATCCCTACTTGGGCTTCAGGATAAAATTCTCCAGACTTGGATTCTGGTGTCTTTTTCACTCGGTAAAAGACTAAACCAGCAACGCGTGTGAGATGTTGACTTATCCCTGCTTAGGCTTTCAGATAAAATTCCCCGCATGTGTAAGGTATGGATTATGGGAGTTATTAAAAAAAGTGGTGTCTTTTCTTGGGGCAAAGACGAACCCGATGTTGGAGAGAAAGAATTTTATATTCTCTCTCCAGTTGCAAAGGAAACTTAAAGTAGGATCTCTACTTCAAGAATCGGGAAGGTGAAACTAAGAGTAGGATCTCCACTCTGAGAATCGAAAAGATTTGGATAATCCTAATTGTCGAAAGATTTGATTACCGAACCAAAGGTAGGTTTCTCGTTTATCGAGAGTGAATTGCGGTTTTGGTCCTAACTGTAGGAAGGTTTGACCAAGTGGGAGGTTTGAGATGACCCTAACTATAGAAAGGTTTGATCACTCGATTTGAAAGTGGACTTCTCATTCATGGAAGGAATCGAGAGGGGATTTTGGTTGTGGTCCTAACTATAGGAAAGTTTGACCAAGTAGGAGTGGGAGTGTGCGATGACCCTAATTTTTATAGGTTTGATCACTCAATTTGTGTACCTCTCATTTGTTAAAGGAATCGAGAGGGGATTTTGGCTGTGGTCCTAACTGTAGGAAGGTGTGACCGAGCTGAATCAATGGGAGTGAGAGTGCAAATCACAATGGGAGGATTGATTCGTAGAAGTCACTCAACAGAATTTTTCAATGTTAAGTGATAAGAATTTAACATTAAAGGGGTTTTTCGTTTGCCATGAATTGGCAACTAAACTTTGAGAATACTGCATTAAGACTTAACCTTGGGCGTTTTAAGTGCGCAAATACAGTGGGAGTTTGAACGGATTTGACCGAAAGAACTCTAATGGGCTCACTGTCAATTGATCTGATCAGTGAGGGACAGTGATAGTTTCATATTTATCCCCATTTATAGTGATCGGCTTATCCTTAAGAATACTAGGCATGGTACTCTGCAGGAACTTCCCGTTACATGGGTTATCCACCCCCAGCTTTCCTTACGAAACTGGGTCAAATGAGGAATACTTTGTATTCAGATGAATGGTCGATTTATCCTTAAAAATATCACATATGATATTCTTCCATGAACTTTCCGTTAAAATTAGGAAATAATTTAGACTCGTATACCTATTATAGTATGCAGGGAGCAGTTTATCCTCATGCACCTATTGGAGGGTTGAGAAGCAGTTTATACTCGTATATTCTTCGGAGTGTACCGCTCTCATTTGGCTCATTTCGGAGTTATGATGCCGCCATCGACCAAGGCTTGACTGTTGTTCTTGAGAGTAAAGCAAGCCTTGGTAGGATGAATGATCCTCCTGTGGTATGCACAGTACTTTGGATCCAAAGTGTTATTAGCTTCCTCCTGATTCGTAATAGGTGACAACTTAATTTTGTTATTTTCAATGAGGTATTTGAAGATAACCGAAACATCTTCATCCTTGAAAGAGTACTCTTTTTGGAGTCTCAGATCCGGAGTTTTTCGCTGCTTCTGAGGTGCTGCTACGACGTCTGATTAACATCAATAGCTGGTGTAGGTACCTCCTCCTTTCCACGGGAGGTGAAGTTTTATTTTGGAGGATTAACCACCGATTGGCTCCTCTAGGCTTTCTTCCTTCTGAGGAAGAGTTCAGCCTGCTCTCCATGCACCTTCAACTCTTTCCAGGTGTTGGACAGTGCTACTCTCATAACTTCTAAAATATCAATGGATATGTTGTTATGACGGGGTTGGAGGATGAAATCCTCTGTGACCGGGTCTCGGCAATTCATAGCCTTATTCCGGAAGCGCTTGACGAAGTCATCGATCGTCTCTTCGTCTTCCTGTTTCTCCTTAAAGAGTGTCCTGATTGATACATCGGTGTCATCATCGAAGAAATTATCAAGGAATAAGCTTTTCATATCATCCCAGCTGTTGATGCTCCCAAGCTTGAGATGGCGGTACCGATCGAAGGTAGCTCCGCAAAGGGTGCCGACGAATGATCGGACCATTAGGGGTTCATGCCCAGAGATCACTCCCAAGTAGGACTTGAAATAAATCAAGTGTTGAGTGGGGGAACCCTTCCTGTCGAATAGCGTAAAGTTGATCAGGTTGAACTTTGTCGGATACGGGATCGACTCCCACTCTCTTGGATAGGGACGTGGAATACCGGTCTTCTTCACCTTCTGAATGGACATCAAGGCATTGATTTTTCTCTCGAGGTCCTTCATCTTCTCATCCTCGCTCGTATCCTTCCTTAGTCGATTTTGAGGAGGAACATTATGACCACCCCAGCATTGTCATCATCGGTGGGACCACCCCCAGTGTTGTTATCTTTAGTGGGTCCACCTTAGCATTTTAGTCAACGGGAGGGTTATCTGCATCGAAGTATTCATTCATGTTCGCATCGCCACCTGCCCGGTAGGCATTATTGTGATGACTAGATTTGCCAATATAATTAGAAAAAGCTAGAATCTATTGGTCGTGCTCTTCCTTCATCTATAGCATAACCATTTCCATTTCGAACTTGAAGTTTTCTTTTTTGCTTAGCCAAAGCATCTTTAAGAATCTTGGACATTTGCTCGGTGTCGATCATAAATGCCTCGCGGGATTGTCATGGGCTGGATATCGTATTGTCAGAAGCGACTGCAGAGTTAGCATTTGATGCTTCATCCTCCAAGGATAGTCCTCTATTCATCCTCTGATAGTCCCTATGTCTAATGGTTCTCGACCGCAACTAGATTAGACGATGCGATATGAGGGGGTCCGAACTAAAAGGTCGAGTCGACTTTCCCTTATCAGCCATATTAATTGTGACTTCTGGAAGTTCGTCACCTTGAACGACCGATCGTTTATTGTGTAAATGCTTTGGCTTTGACTTTGAGGTTTCAGAGGAAAGCCTTTGGAATACCGATACCCTCCTTGGAGCAATCTTGGGGGTAGCTACACGATGATAATACTACCCTAATTAGTTTGGCGCACGGATAATGGAAGTCTATCTCCCGGGTATCTCTTTTTTGAGATCTGTTCGTACCCCCAGCCTGATAGTACAACACATCGGCAAGATAACCGGAGCAATCTATCGTATGTTAGCACACTTCTCAGTTATAACATCGTCGTCTGACAAACTCGTTTCCTTCTGAGGATTTGCTACCTTATTGGCGTTCTCAAGAGTCACACATTTGGAACCACGCATTCGTGAGCACGGGACCTCAACGAGGTCCTGGACAATGACTCACAGTCTGAGGCAGTTAGTTATAGGAGCTTTCCTATTATATGAAGGCTCTGACTTGTTGCAAGTGTGGGTGCGACCCCCAGCTCGAGTAGTTCCTCAGGATTCAGTCACCGGACCTAAGCTTTGTTTGACCGAAAGTTTGCCTTGATCCTTGGGCAAAGGATCCGGGTGATCCGCCATTTCTTTCTTGCCTCTGGATAAGTCTACCCTATCGAGGGGCTCCATCGGAGGTGCATAATTCATCAGGACAGGAACAGGGGTTGTCGGAGACTTAAAAAAGACCGCGAGGGATGAACCAGGTGCAAAGAGAGTTGAGCTGGCTCAGACTTGGCACGAGCCACCATTTGGTGGCTCGGTCTTGGCCGAGCCAGTAGATGGTGATTGTCGTTTTCTAACAATTTTGAGTGTTGTTCGAGTTATTTTCGACACCGTTTTGGACTTTGGCCTCCAAACTTGGCGTAGTTTTGGTGGTTTCTTGTCCACCTCTTGCTTCTGCAACTATCGGGCCTTCTGCACAAGAATCCACGTACGCGTAAGGAGTGTGCGACGCTTTTGGATGCTCTCCTCAAGAGTTGAATGTGTCCTTTTAACTTGGATCCATTCATTCATTGCTGGTTTGGAGGAGGGGCTGTTTGCTCGTTGTTGAGGCGCTCGACGCACCTTAAATTTTAGATCCGCTTTGTAACGGATCCCATCTATAGGCTCCAAAGCCTTGGCGAATTGGCACGCGACGCGTTGACACTGTCTTTGGTGAGCTCTCTTTGATAAAGTGGGCATGCCTCCAGCGGCTATCTCCTTGATTGAGGAGGAGTCCAGATCTACAGATCCGACCTCGTTGGAGGCCGGAGGGATGTTGCAAGGTGAGATTGCAGCAGTAACGGGGGCTTTGATCTTTCTACGCTTGCGAGGGGCGGAGGATGTAGAGGAAGAGGACAATAAATACTCCTCGAATTTCTATTGGTCAAACTCATACCTGACCTCTTCGTCAACTGGGATCCGGATTCATGGTTGCAGCATAATAGCTTCGACAGAGAAGCTGTTGCCTCCCACTGTGGTCGCCAGTTTGTTTTTATCAAAAGTTACTTTCTTCATTGCTGTTAAACCTATTACATCATTTATCGATTACAAGTTCAAACTAAAAGAAAAGTCGATCTTTTTATAAGATCTTCTTACAATGAAAAAGTGAAAATTACAACTTTATTCAACAAAATGCAGCAGTAGTTTATTTCCTGTTGCTTTGAGTGAGATCTTTGCATGTGCCGAAGATGCGTTAGTCCGTGGACCACCGTAGATCAGATTCGGTTGACAAAATAATTATGCTCTTGTTTCACGAAGGAAACAATCGCAGTAGCGACAATCATGACCAAGCGAGATTGTGGCTCTTCTCGAGATTAAAACCAAGTTTAATCCGGAGGAAAGAGGAGGAGAGAATCTCGAATCTTTCGAAGGCTTCTTCTTTATGAAAAAGTTCGCCAAGATTCGCTAATTCTCCTCTAAAATTCATGGTTTACTGCTCAATTTGATAGCACCTCGCCCTCTGATTTTAGATCCTCTCCAATGAAGACCCTGGGCTTCTATTTACAGGCTTTTGTTGCTGTGTTTTCGGATGAGAACTTATAATTTGACGTTATCTGCAGTTAATAACTGCTCAACCATACTTAGGGATAGCTTCAAAATAGTTGGGAAGGTCCTGGAATGAAAGAATCCCGAGAATCTATCAAAAAAAGTGTTTCGGGAGTTTTTGGCCGCGAGAACACTCGTGGTGGCTTGGAACTATGCGAGCCACCATTTGGTGGCTCACACTCATGCGAGCCCCGTGGCCTGCTTCGTCCGTCTTTTTGACTTTCTGGCTATGTATAGCCCCTTCAGTTCACTTATTTTATGATTGTTTTGCCTTTATGCGTGTTTTGTCGCTTCGTTGACTCGTGCGTGATTCACTTCATGTGTCTCATTGGCTCATGGACGATTTTTGAATACACGGGCATTTTGGAGCTGGCTGACGAGCGTATGGGCTCATGGTCTTGTTCTCAATGTTTCGCCACTTTGTTGTGTTGACGATTTGTTGCCACATCGCCTTGAATTCTATTCGAGACCTATAGGCAGTTTTTGACGCCTACACTGAGTTGTGTGAGACTAGAGTCATCTCAGATTTTTAGGATGTCTTTCAGAACATACCGGGGTTACCTCCAATGTAAGAGGTTGAGTTTTGTATCAAGTTGTAGCCAAGCACAACACCGAGATCTCGAGCTCCCTATAGTATGGCACCTGCTGAGATAAGGGAGCTACAGACTTAGCTGGATGAGTTATTATCTCAGAGTTTTATTCGCCAGAGTCATTCTTTATGGGGAGCGCCGGTCCTTTTCGTGAAGAAGAAGGATGATAATATGCGTCTTTGTATAGATTATCGGGAGTTGAACAAGGTCATTATCCGGAATATGTATCCATTACCGTGGATTGATGACTTGTTCGACCAGCTGCAAGGAACGTAGCACTCCTTGAAGATTGATCTTCGTTCTGGCTATCATTAGTTATGGATTCGGGAGATAGATATTCCTAAGACCGTCTTTCTGACTCGTTATGGGTCCTTCGAGTTTCTTATCATGCCGTTTGGGCTGACCAATGTACCTGCGATATTCATGGATTTGATGAACCCGGTTTTTCGTTCATACTTGGGCTAGTTCATGATTGTCTTTATTGATAACATCCTTATATATTCGAGATCAAAGGAAGAATATGAGCAACATCTCTGTTTGACATTACAGACATTGAGAGAGCATCAGTTGTACGCTAAGTTCAGTAAGTGTGAGTTTTGGCTTTCTAAAGTCAGATTTTTGGGCCATGTTATCAACCAGAAGGGTATTGCAGTGGATCCAGCTAAGGTTGCGGCCGTACTTGATTGGGAGTCGCCGCCGACAGTCACAGAATTCGTAGCTTTTTGGGTTTGGTCGGCTATTACATGAAGTTTATTCAGGACTTCTCGAAGATAGCTATGCCACTTACACGCCTTACGAAGAAGAGTGTATCTTTTGTTTGGGGCACGAAGTGCCATGAGGCCTTTGAGACTTTGAAGGCTAAGTTAACTACAACACCAGTTTTGACCATCCTGAGCAGTGATAAGACATTTGTCGTTTACACGAATGTGTCGTTAGTGGGTCTAGGAGGTGTTTTGATACAGACCCAGAGAGTGGTAGCATATATTTCACGTTAGTTGAGGATACATGAGAAAAATTATCCTACACATGATTTGGAACTAGTTGCGGTAGTTTTTGCACTGAAGACATGGAGACATTACCTATATGGAGTGCAGTTCGAGCTATTCATGTATCATCAGAGTTTGAAGTATCTCTTTTCTTAGAAAGAGCTAAATCAGAGACAATGGAGATATGTTAAATTTATTAAGGATTACGAGTTCGTGATTCAGTACTATCAGGAGAAAGCGAACGTCGTAACAGACATTTTGAGCAAGAAGCGTCATCATCGAATTTTGCCTTTGAGGTGTTCATTATATCGAGACCTCCACACACTTAACAAGTTCAACTTTAGAGCAGAGATAGGCGGGAACAACGAATTTTTTGGAGCTTTGTTCGTGCAACCATCTTGGAGTGATAGAGTGGTTAGAGCTCTGCTAGATGACACTTAGATATAAACCCGAAAGGGGGAGATTTCTAAAGAGCCCAAGGCCGATTGGACTGTTTGAGCAGATAGAGGACTTTGAATAAAAGACCGACTAGTGATGACGGGAAATCCACAACTAAAGAAGGAACTTATTCAATAAGGCGCATCGTACTAGGTACATAGTGCATCCAAGTACAACAAAAATGTATAAGGACCTGAAAAGACACTTTTGGTAGAGCGGCATACATAGTGAGATTGTGGAGTATGTGGTAAGTGTTTCACCTGCCAGCAAGTAAAGGCAGAATATCAGAGGCCAGCAGGAACCCTATAACCTTTACCCATTCTGGAGAGGAAATGGACAAATATTTCTATGAACTTTATTGTAGGATTGCCGAGATCGAAGAAGGGGAATGATTCAGTTTGGGTAATAGTGGATCAGTTGACGAAGTCAGCACATTTCTGGAGAAGCTTCCAGAACTCTTTCGATAGCCAGTTATCTTACTCTACTGAGTTTTTTGTTATTTATAGGGGGTTAAGGGGTTGCAACTGACCCCTTAAACCGCTCCTAAATGAGCAAAAATCTCTCAGAACGTGGGGAAAACAGTTTTAGAATCATTAGCTCTTGTTGCGCCACCACAGTGATTCCGGAGGAAAATGACGAAGGGATCCCTACCTTCCTACTTTTTGACGATGAGCATGAAGCTTTTGTGACCAGTGGAGAACCCGCCTTTGTTACTAGAAGCAGGAACAAGCATCGATTAAATTATCCCAAGGTGACCGATCAATTAGCGGAGCAGGGGATAGTCAGGACCACGCCAATGTCTTCTAAAGAACCTCAGCAGCCATTAACCAATAAACAGAAGGAGGCTGCAGCTAAACGAAAGGAACCCTAGCACCAAGTGGTTCAAAACCCGAAGCAGACTCGTTTCAATCATCCGATTGTGAGAGATAAACCAGGAAATTCGAACACTCTATACTGCTTCGATGTTATGGCAATTAGCTAACATCCTAGCGAGGATAAATCTATATGAGTTATTACATCTTTCTAAATACACCAGCGAGGCTTTACAAGAAGCCTTGGCTGACTCAGATGTGTTTCTCACTCAGATCAAGCCAGCCCCCGAAGAGCCAGAGTCGTCAGCTCACCACTGCAATCTCACGGCCAAACAGTTCCTTGCATAACCTTTACCAAAAAGGACATGCAAACGAGGAACTCAAAGCATGATAAACCGTTGTATTTCACCGGATACATCGGTTCTAGCGTTGTCAACCGGATCCAAGTCAATCCGGGTTCCGCTGTCAGCATTATGCCACTCTGATTGATGTATAATCTTGGAATCCCTGCTAACAAGTTGGCTTTAATAGGCACCGTTATCTATGGATTCAATACCAGTGGGTCTAGGCCATTGGGTAAAATCCGGGTGAAGTGCCAACTCGGAGATTTAAAGTCGGAGGTCACGCACTATGTGATCGATGCAGAGACCTCTTATAACTTACTATTAGGTCGACCTTGGATCCATGGTAATATTATAGTCTCTTCCACCTCCACCAGTGTCTAAAATATGTAGACACTAATAACGAGGTCAAGTCGGTGGTCGTAGATAAGCAACTGTTTAAGGGGTTAGAAAAATATTTTATTGATTCCCTTCTTTACGGTACCGAATCTGATACTGAACCATCGGCCCAAGGCACAGACAGCAGAGAAGAAGCTGACAGTAAAGCTGGGTTTGATTATGATGGAGATTTTGTATTAAATAATATTGTAACCTTTGTAATCAATCTTGACGGTAGAGAATTGTCAGATGGTAGTTGTAATTGGCAACTTGCCGAAAGGGAAATAAATGCCTATTTAGAGTATTCGCCTTGTCTTAATGATGTAATATAGGGGCTGTATGATAACCCTGATTTACATATGCCACTTCGATCATCTTGTATGATGAAGAAGCATATCCAAGACTTATTTGGAACAACCCTCATCATTCCTTCTAAGGCAGGGGGTGAAAATGAATTAATCTTCAGCAAAAGGGAGATATCTCCACCATTAGATCCCTTCTCAAAGGAAGATAGTGACGATGAAAGATCTGATCCTCACTTATTCAGATACAGTCAACAAGCATTTAATTTCATGGAGAAATAGGGGTACAACTTCACACTCAAAGAAGGTCTTTGTTTTGGTCGAGGTCCATGAGTTCCACCTCGCTCGACCTACGTACCTAAAGAAAATCCGGACAATTATTATGGCTATAAAAGGGGCCTAGGCTATGTCTCTTCATCTGATGAAGAGTGATGCTGGCAATTCATCGACCGATTAGCAAATAAGGATGGATACTCATCCGATTCTTCAAATTAGGACTCTGACGTCATCCTTGGAGAAACGTTTAGAGGCCTGATGTCGAATATGGCCACGGTCGATCCCGCCATAATGGAGGAAGATAATCAATTGCTAACTTGGAAAGATGCTTGGATCCATCACCTGAATATCTGGTATGGTGATAAATTCGAACAAAGAGAACCTCCCACCGAAGACAAAGTGGTCCAGGTGAATATAGGTGACGAAGCGAATTTGAAACCCATATTCGTCAGCGATAGCCTTCCGTCAAACGAGAAGGAAGAGTTGATTTCCCTTATCAGGGAATACATAGATATTTTTGCCTGGAATTACGAAGATATGTCAGGACTTGATCCAAACATGGTGATGCATCTCCTCAATATCAAACCGGATGCCAAACCTATCAAGAAGCAGCAAAGACGGTTTCATCTACAAATTATGGAAGCGATCGAGTCTGAAGTTAAAAAGCTAATCGACTTGGGTTTTATCTAGGAAGAGCAACATCCCGACTGTCTAGCAAACATTATACCAGTCCTTAAAAGAATGGGAAAATTAGGATTTGCATCAACTTTAGAGACCTGAACACTACTTGCCCAAAGGATGATTTCCCTCTTTCGATCACAGATGTCATCATTGACAACACATGCGGGTTCGAGAGAATGTCTATCATGGATGAATTCTCCGGTTACAATCAAATCAAGATGTACCCAGATGACAAAAAGCATACCGCGTTCAGAATACCCCTCGGTGTTTTCTGCTACACAGTCATGCCCTTCGGCTTGAAGAATGCATGCGCCACATACTAACGGGCAATGATGAAGATTTTCCAAAAACACCTACGGAAGACCGTCGAGTGCTATGTTGATGACATGGTCGTGAAAAGCCGTAGCAAAGACGACCACATTAAAGACTTAAGGACGATATTCGATCTCATATGGAGTCACTAATTGAAGATGAATCCTACCAAGTCCTTCTTGGGGATGTCTAGTGGTAAGTTCCTTGGATTCGTCATCACCACTAAGGGTATCCATATTGATCCCGACAAAGTAAAGGTGATACATGACTTGCAACCCCCAAGAAATCTCAAAGAACTCAGAGGATTGTAAGGATGATTGGCTTATATCCGTTAGTTCATCTCGAATCTCTCCGGAAAGTGCTAACCATTCTCCAAACTCACGAAGAAGGGCGTGTCATTTATTTGGGATGTGCTTGCTAGAAGGCCTTCGAAGATGTCAAAGCATATATGGTGAATCCTCTTGTTCTCATTGCACTGAAGTCAAGTAAATCATTCTTGATTTACATCAAAGTGACGAACTACTCGTTAAGTGCTTTACTCACACAAGATGATAACAATGGTCATGAACAAGCAATATATTATCTGAGCTGGACTTTGGTAGGTGTCGAATCTCGATATCTAATGATCGAGAAGGAGTACATCGCTTTGGTGTTCACTATCCAAAAGTTATGGCACTACCTGGTTGGATAGATGATCTACGTTATTTCTAATGTCAACCCAGTCTGGATATTCATGACGCACCCTGCTTCAATGAATTGAAAGTTAGTAAGATAGGTCCTACTATTGTCCCAATATGACCTGCACTTCAAGCAACAGAAGTCGGTCAAAGGGCAAGCGATTTGTGATCTTCTAGTGGCTAACCCTGTGAAGGATATAGTCAAATTATATGAAGATTTGCCGGATGAAACTCATGAAATCAACACTACCTCGTGCCAGCAGGTGTGACAATTATACTTCGACGGTGCTTCCTGAGCAACCAATATAGAGAGCGCTACCGGATGTTCAAAAATATCCTCAGGAGTCGGAGTCATCCTAATTTCCCTGGAGAAACATGTGTTGCCTCGAGCCTTGTTTCAATAATGTAACCGAATACAACACGCTGCTCATTGGACTCAGTTTCGCCAAAGAACTAGGGTTCGAGTATCTCGAAGCCTATAGTGATTCTCAATTGATAATCAAATTCGAGGAGAGTATGAAGTTAGGAACCAGGACCAAATCCCATACCACCAGGCGACCATCGAGATGACAGAATCATTTGAAGAATTCTTCATCGAGTACATTCCACATCTCCAGAACGTATATGCAGATGCACTGGCGGCTTTGGCAATATCACTAGCACAAGTTCCTGAAGTAGAACAGTTGGTTACTGTGAGAACTCATCAACTCTTTGTATTGGACTACGCCTTGGACATCAAAGAGGCATACTCAATCAGAACTGAATTCGAGCCTCGAGATTGGTATTTCCTCATTATTGATTATATCTTGCATGGTGTTTTGCCAAAAAACATAAAAGAAAGAGACTCAGTCTGACGAAGAGCAACAAGATTCTATTAAAACACGGTGACTCAGACGCTGTATCGCCATGCGTATGATGGCTTGCTACGCGGATGTCTTTCGACTAAATAGGCGGAAGAGGCTCTTAAGGAAGCACATGACGGAACCTACGGTATGCACTAGTCTTGTCCTAAATTCTATGATCGTCTCAGAAGGATAGGATATTATTGGCTAACCATGGTCAAGAACGCAGTTGAGTACGCCCGACAGTGCCACACGAGTCAAAGACATGCGAATTATATGCACCAACACCCGGAGCATTTGCACCCTTCGGCCACTTCATGGCCATTCGATATATGGGGAATGGATATCGTTGTTCCTATTTTTCCACCCTCAGTTAAAGGCGATTGTTTTGTTTTGGTGACACTGACTACTTCTCCAAGTAGGCCGAAGCTATTCCACTCAAAGAAGTGAAGAAAAGTGACGTCGTCAAATTCATCAAACACTACATCATCTACTGATATGGTGTTCCAAGACGAATCATGCATGACAACGGCCCTCAGTTTGTCAGCAATGCCTTCATCAAATTTTGTGAAAAGTTCAGGATTCAAGACATCTCATCGATGACATATAATCCCACGACGAACGGATTAGCTGAAGCTTTTAACAAAACTATTATTAAGATTCTGTCAAAGCTCATGTGAACCAATAAACGAGATTGGGACGACAGACTCGGCGAAGCTCTCTGGGCATATCACACCACACTCCGCACACCTACCAGAGCAACTCTATAGTCCTTGGTATATGGGTGTGAAGCTGTCCTTACATTGGAGATCCAAATTCCATCCCTTCGTATTGCCCTTGCAACAGGGATGACGACGGAGGAACAACAACATAAACGTCTCGAAGAACTTGAGATGTTACATGAAAAGCGCCTAGAGGATCAACAACAAATTGAGTTTTATCAGGCCAAACCTCTAAGGTTTTTGATAAAAGAGTCTGATAATGAAGCTTCAAGGAAGGAGACTTGGTTCTTGTCGTCCGGCAACCGATGATACTCAATTCCAAGAAGAAGGGCAAATTCCAGCTCAAATGAGAAAGACCATTCGTGATAGAGACAGTTTACTCGAATGGTGCATACCGCCTGATCACCTAAGATGGTGACAAGCTTATGATGCTAATAAATAGGAAGTTACTGAAAAAGTACTATCCCTAGTATGTTCAGGATAACCTATTTAATGAGAAGTTCCTAGAGAATACTGTGTAGGGTATTCTTAAGGATAACCCGAGATCAGCTGATTATTCAAGATGAAGACTAGTCATCTGAATAATTCATTCTTATTCATGAATAAAAAGTGATTAAGAACCTTCCACTGTGGCTATTTAATCATTTTCAAGATGATTAAAACCCTCCCACTGTGACTTTCCGAGCACTCTTTCGTTGAGATGAGATTCAATGACCTCATTTGGTTAATCTTTCCTCACGAAACTCCTATGATGTAACTATAGAGTGTTTGATGATTCACAGTCCTCCACCACAAAGTCCCTCACTAATCAAATTAACTAACAGTGTGTCTGCCAAAATTCTTTTAGTTAAGTCCATCCAAACTCCCACTATGTTTGTGCACTTAACACTCCCAATGTTAAAGTCCTAATACGGTACTCAAAAGTTTAAGCTGCTGATCCATGGTAATTAACAAACCCCTTTCATGTTAAGTCTCTGACACTTGACGCTGAAACCCCCCATTGAGTGATTTTGTACAAGTCAACATTCCCACTGCTATTTGTACCCCACTCCCACTACTTGTTTGGTCAAACCATCCTATAGTTAAAATCAAAGCCAAAATCTCCTCTCGATTCCTTCCATGAACGAGAGGTCTACTTTTAGAAAACAGACTTCCCTTTCGATAAATGAAAGGCCTCCGTCTAAGTTGAACGATCAAACCTATAAAAGTTAGGGTCATCTTAATAACCTCCAACTGGTCAAACCATTAGACGGTTAGGACCACAATCGGAACTCCTTTTCGATAAACGAAATGCTTCTCGATCAAATCTATAAAAATTAGGGCTAAAGTCGAAATTCCAACTCGATAAATGAGAAATTCATTTTCAGATTAGGTAACCAATTTTATAAAAGTTAGGGTTATCTGGATCTCTTTGATTCTCAGAGTTGAGATCCTACTCTTAGTTTCACCTTCTAGATTCTCGAAGTGGATATCCCACTTTGAGTTTTTTTGCAGTAGAAGATGGAATATAAAATTCTTTCTCTCCAGCATCGGGTTTGTCTTCACCCAAAAAAAGACCTGGGGATAGAATATAAAATTTTTTCTCTCTAGCATCAGGTATGTCTTTTCCCCAAGAGAAGACACAATCTCTCAACATCACAAATCCATGTCTCACATGCATGGGGAACTTTATCTCGACTCCTAAACAGAGATAAGTCTACGCCTAATACGCGTTGTCGGTTAGTATTTTATCATAAAAAAACACCAAAATTCATTCTGAGGGACTTTAACTTGATCCAAAAATAGAGATAAGTCTACATCTAACACATGTTGTCGGGTAGCGCATTCCTGTGAAAATAGCAAAGCCCACGTATTTGACATCATGGTAGGTTGTTATTAATAACACCAGAATCCATGTCTTACATGCATGGGGGAATTTATCTTGATCCCTAATTAGAGATAAGCCTATACCTAACACGCGTTGTTGGTTAGTCTTTCACCGTGAAAAAGACACCAGAATTCATTCTGGGGGACTTTATCTTGATTCCTAATTAGAGATAAGCCTACACCTAATACATGTAGTCAGATGTTATTTGACTTAGCAACAACCGAGTTTATGCCTCTTTGGTATAAGGGAGTTTATCTCAAATCCCTCATTAGAGATAAGCATGTATCTGATACATATTGTCGGGTAGCATATTTTCGTGATAATGACGAAGTCTACGTATTCAATATTGTAGCACTAAGAGAGTTAACTCTCTTAGCATAACATTACATGTGAAACGAACTCTGACAATTCACATGCTAGCCCGATTTAAACGATAATCAGTAAAGGCACATTAAATCTGTTAAGGACTGAGGGTTAGCCAAAAACCCTAAGTCTACACCTAACACGTATGGCTAGGTAGCCTATTCCTGTAACAATGGTGAAATCTACGTATTTAATATCATAGCACTAAGAGAGTTAACTCTCTTAGCACAACATTACATGTGAAACAGACTTAGACAATTCACATGCTAACCCTATTCAAACGGTAATCGGTAAAGGCAAATCAAATCCATTGGAGGCTGAAGGTTTGCCAAAAATCCTATAAGTATTGTGATTGTTTGTTCTAGATGGAATAAAAATCATAATAAAATAAATATACTAAACAAAAGACATTTTTTCATAATGAGGTCAAATAAAAAAAGATACAAATGCGGCGCTACCAATCCAAATACATCTTATGACCAGGAATCTGAATTTCCAACATAGAGACCTCCTTCTCATAAGAGTCCTCGAGCTTAGTCTGCAACTCTACCCGGACAAAATCTTCAATGGAGTCTAATACACTTAAAGCTTTGCTTTCCAGCTTGGCCAATTTTCCCTTTGCAGGCTCTAACTTCTCTAGTACATGTCTTCGAGAGTCTTCTGCATCGGCTAATTCGCCTGTGAGAACGGCGCGAGAATCTTTAGCATGCTTCAGGGCCTTCTCAAGATCAGCGATTTTCTCGTCAACCGAGGCCAAAGAGCTAAGCAATTCAGCCATGCTATTGTCTTTCCTCGAGAGAACCGTTGTCACCTGTGTGATATAACTCTCATGCGTCTGAAGCTCATCCCCAAGGGACATCTGGGTGTCATGCCACTGCTTCAGCTGAGACTCCAGTCGAGTAGCAACATATGAAGAAGCACCTGTAGCATGTAGCTCCCCCAGCTCTCGGAACTCATGCTCTAACATGGCTAAGTTTGCGGTGAGAAGATCAGCCAAATTTGGATATCCTTCCTCACTGAGCATCGTCATATGATGATCAAGAGACCGCCTGAACATATCGAAAGAATACACTCGATCAAGGATCTTCTCAATCATTCTGCTCACAAAAGAAACGAAATGACCGAGATCCACATAGAAAATCTCCTCGCTTAGATCAGTATCTCTCAGCAAAGCCATGACAAGCTCATAATGGAGATGTGGGAAGCTCTGCAAAAGAAAGGAGAAATATTACGTTCTGAAATATTGGTTGGAAATTCAAAGCAAGTTATAAGGCAGAACTTACTAATGCCACCAGAGGACCCTTTAGCTTAGCATCACATGCTTGGCCCCACTGACCTAACCTTAGGAATTACTAGAATGGTGGTAGATATAACAGTTGTTGAAGTACCAGCTTCTTCAGCTGGTCTCATGACTGGGACTGTAGGACTATCCCCTACAACGATAGCTTTTGTAACCATCGGATCTGAAGGAACAGTAGCCTCAAACTAAGAGGTAGGTGGCTGGGCTACGGCCATGGCCACCTCTAATGGTGAAAAGACAAGATCCTCAGGCTAATCAGAAGCAACGATGATTGTATTTGTATTAGCTCCGTTGGCTGCTCCTACAATCAAAACTCCCTTGTGGTTAAGTAAGAATTAACAAACGAATTGCGACAAAGTTACAATAAAAATTCATACCTGTAGATGAACCAGCTTCCATGCGTAGTCCTACAGCTTCGTGATGGGCTTGCTCCGATAACATATCATCAAGCAACATATCGCCAACCTTGGAGGAGCTCGGAGTCGAATCGAATACATGCCCACCCAACTCCTTGATGTCAGCATCATGAAGGGTTTCATCCTCAGCCAAACCCTCCATAATCATATCTACAAAAGATAGAAATTAGGCAGAAGGAAGGAAAGCTGAAATTCAAAATGAGTAGAGATCGGACTCACCCTTTGTGGCTGCAGCAACTTCCCCAGTCTCGGCACTCGGGCTCGTTCCCTTCATCTTCTCTAAAAGAGCATGAAGCGTAGAAATGATTAGGGGATCCACAGATTCGGAATCGTTCAACTCCTGTAATTGCCATTTCAATGGTGTATTACCAGTATTAGATATACCTGGGATGGAGATCCTCGTAGCTGGATCACGCTCGCCAACATCAGCACCCTCGCTAGCCCCAGCACGCATAGGCTCTTCACCAATAGCCTCACGCATCGGCTACACGAAGCCCCGACCTTTGAAGTGAGCAAAGTCGGGAAAGAGAGGGTCATACAGAATTACACCTCCTTCGCGGCCCCTTGAGAACACATAATGTGATTAGGTTCGAAGAATTCACAAGTAAAATAATCAAGGGATACGCAAAGGCAAGACGTTACCTTCTTCATCGGTAGGTGCGTTGCTAAATGAATCCGCCTCAAAAGCGCATGGATCGATACATGACTTGTGCACTGTTTTCTTCCGTTTTAGGGATCGAGCCTCTTTATGAATAGCAAGTCTCTCCTACCTAAACTTGGCATCCGAATCGACCCGTGAAGAAGCCTCGGTAGCGGATCAATATCTCGCGTGAAGGAAGGGACGAGGCTCTTCTTCTTCAACCACTTCACCTGGAAGGACATTTGTCATTTTGTTAGGACAGTAAATAAAACATCCTGCCTTGACTTCTTTGAAGTCGTCAGAGGCTTAAACAAAGCAAACGAATGAACCCGGCAAATGATCACCAGATTCGTAAGTGATCTTAAGGAAAAGAAGGAGTCAGACAGACCTAGCTCGATAGCCTCCTCATCACCCTTAATCTCAATATCTCCGCCATCGCCGATGTCTTCTTCCGAGGTATCCTCTTCGTCATCAGTGGGAAGGAGCTCCTCCTCATCCTCCACTATTTGTTTGCCTTTGCCAGAGGGTCTGGCAGGCTTCCTCCCCCACTTCCCTGGAAGCTCACTATTATGGACGGTCTTAGTGGCGGCCTTAACCTCTTCTTCGGCCTCAAAATCTGTAATGCGCTTCAACCTCACAGGCTCATTCGCAGCAATGAGCCACATGCAGCAGAGGAAAGCAAGCTGTGTTATACGCCCTGTCACGAGAGGGCAAAAGTAGAGCCTGTGCAACCAGTCACACTCTAAACCCATGCTTATGCACCATTTATAAGACCGCCCTCAGTCCTCAATCCTTGATTCGGATTCCTGACATACAGTTGGTCATAACCAAACTGATGAGCGAACCGACACGACATGTAAGGCTCCATGTGACAACATCCATTCACTCAAAGGACTAGATATACGGGCCGAATATTCACCAGCCACGGGAAGCAACCCACATTAAGAGAATTTCAACCTGACCCTAGCTTTTCTTCATCAATCAACAGATCATTATAATGAGCGTAGAAACGAGGGAAGCATTTGAAGAATTCCCAGCATTTGTGGATGTGAAGCTCTTGCCTTGCCTCGAGGAAACCTTTCACTACCCACCTGCTCTCTTCTAATAACTACAGGAGGGGAATGGAAGGATCTGCAATGCTCTGTACTGATATTAGGTCGGGACGATGGAAAATAAGTCACGTTATCAGATAGGTGTATGGAAGCTAAACCTTGATAGGAGGTATCTCAGCCGACGACTTGCGCCCCACCTGTGTAAAGCCAAAGACTAGATACCGAAGCCCGCGGTGTATATCGGCGACCATCGCCAGAAGTAAGGAAATGTGCTTCCCATAAGCAAGATGGACAGTGGGTAAGAGAACCTCTATCTGTAAGGCGGTGGAGAACTAATACGGTACGATGCACTTCTTTAGCCAAATGACGATATATCCAAGAAGAGTCATGGGCCGAATCAGCTTCTGGGCATGCCACAAGAATGTCCAGAACTTGGTCCCCGCTAGAAACTTGCCCTCGGTAGCAGAAGTAGTGTATGATTGGGCACCTATCCTCTTGATCAGGTTATTGATCTCCGAGGGAGTTAGAGTAGTTAACTCACAAACTACTTCACCAGAACTATCCTCTCAGTGCTGGAATAGGTAGTCAGCGAATTATTTCAGGCTTACCTGTGGTGATGTCTTCTTCGCCAGAATACCTATGCTAGCTAAAGCCATCTGATAATGACACGTAAGATCCCACAACGTGTCATAAATATTGGGAGAGGCTTTCTCTAATTGCCTTAGCTATCGGTTGGGAGGGAAATACTCTTGATATGGATGATCGCCCATAGGAAGTCCAGAAACCTTCTGCATCTCATGAAGAGCCAACCCCAACTCTCCATTGCGAGTCAAAAAAGTGTTAGTGTCAAGGTTATAAAGCTCCAACAATGCCAAGAAATAATGTTTGTTGATCTGCAATCCGTACATACTGGCACATATTGGTGTATATAATCCGCTATTCTTCAACTCATTACCCTAGTGTCCAAGAACATAGCTCGTCATACAGGTCCACCACTTCTTCCCTGATGAGTGCACCCATCCATATCACCTATATTATGTCACAGGAAGTTCCCTCCCAAGTCTGGCAAGCCGATTCCTCACCGTGTTGGCAACTGTCGACAGCTCATCCGACGGTGTTGTATCAAGTCCCAGAATACCTAGTTGGAGATGTAATGACCATGAACTTTTGATACTAATTAAAAATATTTTTCTAGTATTTTAATATTAAATTATTATTTTAAAAGAGTATTTATATTTTTTTCAATTTTCTAAAATTTTCTACGATTTAAAAATCCAATTTTATATTTATTTAAATGATTTTGATAATTATAAATTAACTTGTTACGATGAGAACTTTTAAATTAATATATGTTTTATTATTGTTATTGTTATTATCAGTAGCGCCGCCATCTCGTCCACAGGCTCCTTGGCCCCGAGGCAAGATCCATATTTTCCCCATTTGTTATTTCGTATAATTTTTAGATTTGTTAATTATGCACAAGATTCTGATTCTAGATTAGTTTATTACAATTCTTATCTTTGTCATGTGAATTTATATTTTTAATCGTTATTTATTAAAATTTTAGATTTGTTAATAATTATCTGCTTGGGCTTGTTGATGAAATTATGAATTATCTGCTTATGTTAATTTGTGATATAATTATTTGTGTTGATTTGATGAATAATATTAAATAAATCATAATTATGCGATAAATAGTATTTTTAAAATAATTATAATAAATTAAAGAGTTTATTTTGACAATGGGATTATTTTAGAATAATTATAATATTTTTAGAATTTATTTGGTGGAAGGAAATCATTTTAGAATGATAAATATTTTTAAAAGAATTTATTTTGGAAAAATAGACTATTTTGATATAATGAGAATTTATCTTGAAAAAAATATAATTTTGAATTTCTAAATTTATTATTTTAAGAGATTATTTTTAGAATAATTATGGTGAGAGATAATTTGAAAGGAATTTATTTTGCAAAAAAATTTATTTATTTTGAATTAATTTAGTTTATGAACGTGTTATGGATGGTTGTTGTGAGTGACATTTTATGTGTAATACATCCACCGATTCCATGATTCTTATTTTAATTACGTGACATACCATGTTTTATTTGCATAGAATTAGCTGTATTTATTATTCTTATTGTGTTTGAGAACCATTAGTAGTTCATGACTTAGTGGCCTTGTACGTCATGAACAAGACTTAGTGACATGTGTGTGTGTATTGACTGAATTTAGGAGGTGGACAAGAGATCTACTTCAGGTTAAGATTGTTGATGTAGAAAAGCGAGAAGAGTTATGATTGGGAAGTCTTGATTCATATGATCGTATGTGGTTGTTGATGTATGTTCCAGACTCGCACCAGTGACCTGTTTCGTCCTGGAGTTGGTTTGTTAGACCAAGTGGCCTATTTCGTCACTTTGGTCAGTGACCTGTTTCTTCACCTGAGCTTTGCCTAAATTCGGACCAGGCCGAGATCGGATTGCGTGTAGTCCTCTAGTCACCTGTTTCGCGGGATTGGTTGTGCGTAGAGGATTTGTGAATAGTCAGTTATCCGATGATATGAACGTTGACTCTATATGAGATGTGGACCAGTGAGCTATTATAGGATGGCTAATTATATGACCTTCATACTCGGATGTTTATGGATTTCTTCTGATTATTATACTCTAGTGGTGGATTGCATTTTGATTTGTTAAATTTCCAGTTGCACGTTTCTTTTGTCATTTCTGTTGTTGCATATGTTATTGCATTGGTCTTTCTATCGTTCTATCCTTCCTTGTGAGATCTTGCCGTGTGCCATTCATGCAAACGTACACCTGTTTTCTCTGGTGTACGTCAGATATAGAAGATGAACAGGTCCAGCTTGGAGACACGTCAGAGTCAGAGTAGTTTTAGCTGGAGTGCTTTGTAGACCGACCAGCAGGAGTGCTTTGTAGACCGAGCAGAAGAAGAAACCAAAGCTAGCCATTTCTTTTTTGTAGTCGTTGATGGACGTTAGATTACTTTTGGAGTATTTCTCTTTTAGTTCAGTTGATGTATTTTATGACTATCCAGTTTCAGTTGTACGTTTTGTATCAGAACATGTTGACTCGTATATTATATCTTGGATGATATTTCCCTTTTGATATGTATAATGTTGTTCTGGATTGTTTATTATATTCTCACTAACTGTGATCGGGGACCTGTGACTTTGCTTTATATTGCTTGATGATTAGCGTATTAGATTGAGTAGAATGTCTAGTACTTATTTCTCCTCAGCCTAATACGTCGTGGGCTTGTTCACGTCCTGATTCCCTGGTATTTTGGGAAGCGAGGCATGACAGATTTTTTTGGTGGCCCATGCATGTCATGATCCCGAGTTCCTACCAGTGAGAATATAATGAATAATTTAGATGCATATCATTATTTCATTCGTAAGACTATAGTTATCTCTTATCCTATCATCTCGATGAATTATGTCTTAGTCCCTATCTCATCACTTTTTGACTCTAGAACTTCCCATTGTTTCTTGTCTCATCACTTCCCGACTACACCATCTTCCTATAACTTCTCTTTCCTCGTACCGGACATTATTTTATGTGTTATTATTTTTATAACTATGTTTTCCCTGATTTGACTTATATATCGTTTAATTGTATTAATTTCTGTATTATTATTTATATTATTTTATATATCACACACATTGTTATATTGAATGTTTTTATTAAAAATATATAAGTAACATAGTCTAAGGAAAATTATTACTTATACATTTTTAATTGTTCAAATCATGTTCATTAAGTGTTTTACATTACTTTAGATTTCACATATACATCGTATATCATATTTGATATTTAGATTATTTTATTGTGTTTAATTGTACTTTTGCATATCTACACAGTGTTATAATGTTCGTGTTTTGTGATATACTTTAATAAGTTCATGATTTTAGTGTTCTAGATATGCAATACTTTCTTACTCTTTATTTATTCAACTCACAATATTTTTAGTACATGGTTTTCTTATCAGTCAGTTTTATATTGTTTAGGTTATTTTAGTAATGTTCACATTGGTTTCGTTATTTCTAAGAGCGATGTATTTCTATTTTGAGGTTATTTTAGTAATGTTCACATTGGTTTCGTTATTTCTAAGAGCGATGTATTTCTATTTTGATATTCAGGCATTATTTATATTCGATGTATTTCTATTTTGATATTCAGGCATTATTTATATTGTTAAGTTTAGAGTTGAGTTACTAATTATAAAGTTATTTTGTTACATTAGTTATTATTCTTTTATAACTAATATAAAGATAATTCTAAATAGCGTTTGTGGGTATGCATGGTATTTACTCATGTGTTATTAATAGTGCATTTGCCTATTTGTTGTTGTTGCTTCATTTCGATATGTATTATTTTATCATATTGGCAATATACATTGTATGCGCATGTTGTTTTTTCAGTAATTATTTTATGGTATTTTTAAAATTTTATGTCCTTTTTGTGTCATTATTTGTTGTTCATTCTCTATTCATTATTTCCGTTTACTTATATTGTGTTTTATTTTTTTATACTTACTATTCTCTTTTTCATTATAGTGTATTCACGTATATTATTATATTTATGATGTATATTTTTATTGATTTATAGTCATTTATCAACTTTGTCTAATCATGTTCTGTTTCATGTATTATCAGTGTTTATGTTAGCATGTTCATTAATCATACATGGTATGTTTATCTACAATATATCTGTGTTTATTATACGAATATATGCCTTCTTATGTTTTCATTTGTTTATAAATCTATTTTATCTTCTATAGTTCATGTTTTATGTATTATACATATTTATTTATGTATATTTACGATGATTGTATTTATATGATTTGGCTACTATACAATATATTACTACATCTAAATTGATTTTCTATAATAATGATTATTATTGTTGTATCTTATTTATATGTATTATTTTACCTTATGAATATTTTTAATATTCTTGATTTATCATATTGTTTATCGAATATATATAATTATGTCCTTATTATGGTTTATATAATATGCCTATTTTGAATCACTTGTTTGCAGTTATGTCTATTTTATCATATAATATTTTATGATTGTTTTAATCATAGTTTATCTTGTTAGCACGATTAGTACTTTAAGTATCCAGACTTTTGTATGCTTATTATTATGTATGTACTTTCATTTTTAATGTTTATTATATATGATGATTTTATTTGCCACATTATCGCTTAATACTTGGCTTAGTATTATGTCTTGTATGATAATTATTTAATGTCGTATGTTCTTAAAAATTATTGATTATAACTACAACTATTTATTGTATTTATCATCCATTGTATTGCATATTAAGTGTTGTATTTTTGCTTTGTTCATTATTGATCTATGTATACCATAAGAATGCGTGTTGTGTGTATTTATATTTGCTGTATATAATACTAATCTGACTTTTACATCATTTTTAATGTTTATTATAGTTGTTTTATTGATTTGAACGATTATTATAATTATTATTTATTCATATTTGATCTGTGATCGTTGTGTTTTATACTATTACTGCACATGCTTTTATAACATCTTTTATCATATTATGATTATATATAACTATGTTTAACCAGGATGTGATAGTATAAATGTTTCCTATGCCTGATTTGCATATACTAAATATATATATGTTTATAATCTAAGATTAAACAATTATTATGTATCATTGAGCTATGTGTTTTTTCCTTTATTAGCATTGATTTGGTTTACAATAGTCTTTAACTATACATACATTTGCTCTGTATGGTGATGAATTTATGGATACTGTTTATGTATTTACTATATTCTTGCGTGCTTGTTGTGATTAAGTGCATGTTTATTGTTTACTTGGATTATACTATGCTTTTGTATTACTTCACTTTTGATTTTATGAAATGCTATTACTTTCTATTCAAGCATATACTTGCTTTTGTTGAAATGCATTCTTTATATTACTATTGTTGCATTTTATTTTCCTTTTACTCTTACGATGTATTTCTGTTGGTGTGGATTCTTTTATGCTTATATTTAAATATAATTTTATTAGTTGTGTGTTTTGTGTGTATTACTATACTTATTTGATCATTTAGAAAATAATTGCCTTGGTTTTACAAACATTATTAACTGTTAGTTAAATGATTTTGATTTGTTCATTTTCTGCATTCTAACTGATTTATGTGACTCTATTTGTTATGTTATTATTCTGAATTTACATACTTGATTTATTTATACATATATATGATTTACGTAAGTACTCTTATTATTGATTGTGTAAATCTTAATTCGTTTGATTATATGTGTCTTCTTGCTAATTTAACAAACGATATTCATGATTTCAACTGAACATGATTATTGATTTTATATCTATTTGTGTGATAATAATTTACTTTTCATAATTCATACAGTTGATTACTTTATTACTTTACAGATTTATTTGTTCTTGTTATGTTGACTAAAATACATTCTCTCATTACTTAATTGATAATTACGCGATTTGTATTTGTTTTTGTTTTAAGTTACACTATATCTTTTATCATAATAATCTTATTGTATGTGATATATGTTCCATACTTTTGAATGATTCGTGTATTACGCATATGTATTCATGTTATTATGATACATATATTCATATTTTCTATGTATTTTTTTAAAGATATTTGTCACCTTTTGTGTCACATGTGTACTAATTATTAGCAAATTTTATGATTGTGATACTGCTGTATATATTATGATATGAATGTTTCATACACTACTAATTGTTCTTCTATGTATTAATTTGGAATTACTTGATATCACATTATATTAGTATACGAATATTTACTTTTATATTGTTATATGTCTATTGCTGCGTCTTTTGATAAATACTTTGTAATTTATTTTTCTAAGTGTGTCCGCCTGTATTGATATTATGAACTGATTGAGAGATTATAATTTTATCCTTTTGACATGAATATATTATTTAATTGATGTTATGTTATTTTAATGATTAAAGTAATTTCCCATCCACCTTTATGAAAAATTGATTCTTGTGTGTTATGATATTGTTATTATGGTCTGCTATATATATGATAAATCTCAGTTGTCACATCATATATTTTGTGTCGTTATTGTTTTACATCCTCCTTTGCTTATGGATATCATTTTATATCTTTCATTGGGTTCTTATTTTAATTCCGAAGACGGAATTTGTTTTAAGGGGGTAGAATATAATGACCATGAATTTTTGTAACTAGTTAAAAATAAATTTTCTAGTATTTTAATATTAAATTATTAGTTTAAAAGAGTATTTATATTTTCTCAATTTTCTAGAATTTTCTACAATTTAAAATTTCAATTTTTATATTTATTTAAATAATTTTGATAATTATAAATTAACTTGTTGCGATGAGAACTTTTAAATTAATATATATTTTTAATATTGTTATTGTTATTATCAGTATAGTTATTAATTATAATAATTATTTCCTATTTATTTCTTTTTCCCTAATTTTTCTTAATTATTCTTAATTATAAACCCTAACCCTAACCCTATTTATACCCTCACCCTCTCTCTCTCTCTCTCTCTCTCGTTAGTCAAATTCATATTCGACCTCCTCCTCGACTGGGATCGAGATCTGCGTCTGCGACGCAACGATCTCGGCAGCGAGATCGGTGGCTCCCACTGTGGTCGCCAGATTGTTCGCGGGAAAAATTGTTGTCTTCATTGAATTCATTATTTTCTTGCGTAATAGTTTATCGATTACAAAAGATCCGGTCTTTTTATAAGATCCGGTTATAACAAAATCAAAAGAAAATGAAAATTACAACTTTCCTTTTTTGTCGAACAAATCGCGAGATCCTGTTTTGCGGTCTCTCGCTTTTGTGGGTTCTTTGCCTGCGCCGGGGTTAATCCGTAGACCACCGTGCGATCTTGATCCGGTCGGATCTACACGATATAGCGGGTGTTATTTCACAAAGGAAATAACAGCCGAGGGGATTATTCCACCAAGGAAATAATAGCCCGTAGTTATCGAAATCGACCAAGCGAAATCGAGACTCTTCTCGGGATCAAAGGCCAAGCTTTGATCCGGAGGAAAACCGTGTAGATCTCAGATCTGATCTCTCTCGAACTCCTGCCTTATTTGATGTGGATGATCGCTAAGAACCAGATCTGAAAAGTCCAAGTCTTCAAAGCTTCAAGATTCTGAAGTTGAGCTCTCAATCCAGCAGAGTTTCGCCTCAAAAAAGTCTAACCTCTAAAACAATGAGCCCTCATGTCTATTTATAGGCATTTGAAACCAGATCTGGGTCCAGATCTGGGCCTAGATCCGTAGCTCGGCCAGGTGGCTTGGCCACCGAGCCACCAAATGGTGGCTCGGTGGCCACCTGGCTCGGCCACCGAGCCACCTCTTGGTGGCTCGGTTTTGGCCGAGCCACCTAGAGGTGGCTCGGTTTCGGCCGAGTCCTCCAGGTGTTTGGTTTTGCGCCCGTTTTCCAGTTTCGCGATTTATCCGAGCTTTATTGTTGATCTGGACTCTGATTTGGCAGTTCGGATCCTGATTTGGCAGTAAATCCGCTTCGGTGTTCGAGTTCGAATTCGTTCCACAGTTGGATGACTCGTTGACTCACCAAACCGTTAGCTTGATTCCACACGCGAGTGGATTTATTCCTTTGTTTGCGTGCAGTTCGTTAGCCTTGTCGCCTCGTTAATCCGCTTCGTCGCGTATCACTTGGCTTCGGTGTTGTGGACTAACGATCGCGTTTAGATACGTCACCCGATGGTTAGGGGACCTATAAGCAATTTTATATGCCTACAGATACCCCCTCCAAAGTATTTCAGCCTCGTTCTTTTATAAAAGAGTCTGGAATACTTTGGATATGATTGTCCCATCCTTTAGTCGGTGTAATGGGACCTTGGAATGGCTTCTGTTCTTGATTCCTTCAATCCTTCAGGCTATTCGGTGCTTTGTCGAATGTCTGTAAGGGTTCCAGTGTTGCATTTATTGTCTGACCGTTGTCGGAATTTTTAACTTGAAGTCGATTCCTGATTTTCTGATCTTTAGCTCGTGTCTGCTGGTTCAACATAGAACTGACCATCGATTGTTGGCGTTGAGTCTTTATTTACGACGCGTTGTCCGGCGTAGTGTTGTTGAGTTATCCTTAAGAATATTTTTAGAAAAATATTCTCCAGAAACTTCTCAACCAAAAATAGGGAATAGTTTATACTCGTATACCTTATTGGAGTATCAAGAAGTAGTTTATACTCGTATACTTTTCGGAGTATTAAGAAGCAGTTTATACTCGTATACTTTTCGGAGTGTTGTTGAGTTATCCTTAAGAATATTTTTAGAAAAATACTCTCCAGAAACTTCTCAACAAAAATAAGGAATAGTTTATACTCGTATACCTTATTGGAGTATAGAAAGGAGCAGTTTATACTCTTATACTTATCGGAGTGTCGCCGTTCTCAATTGGCTTATCCCAGCGTTATGACGCCGGCTTCAACCAATGTTTGGATGCTATTTTTAAGAGCGAAGCAATCCTTGGTGGGATGAAGGACCCTCCTGTGGTACGCACAGTACTTCGGATCCGCAGTATTGTTAGCTTCCTCCTGATTTGCGATAGGTGGTAGCTTGATCTTGTTGTTTTCAAGGAGGGATTCGAAGATGGCTGGAACGTCTTCGTCCTTGAAGGAATACTCTTTTTGGAGTTTCGGGTCCAAAGTCTTTTGCTGTCTTCGGGATTGCTGTCGTGACATTTGATTAGCACCACCAGTAACTGCAGGTGTTTTGCCCTTCCCACGGGAGGCGAAGTTTGAGTTCGGAAGATTCGCCGTCGGTTGGCTCCTCTCGGCTTTCTTCCTTCGGAGGAAGCGTTCGGCTTGCTCTCCTTGGACCTTCAAATCCTTCCATGTTTTGGACGGTGCTGTCCCCATTGCTTCCAACACGTCCAATGCGAGGTTGTTGTGGCAAGTCTGGAGAATGAACTCCTCAGTGATCGGGTCTCGACAGTTCATCGCCTTGTTCCGGAACCTTTTGACGAAGGTATCAACTAATTCCCAGTCTTTTTGTTTCTCGTCAAGCAACGACCCGATGGATATCTCGGTATCGTCATCGAAGAAGTTGGTGAGGAATTCAGTCTCCATGTCGTCCCAGCTATTCACGCTTCCTGGCTTGAGGCGGCGATACCAATCGAAGGCGGCTCCCCGAAGAGTGCCAACGAAGGACCATCAAATGCTGAGTGGGTGAACCCTTCCCATCAAACGGCGTGAAGTTAATTAGACTGAACTTCGCCGGATAGGGGATTGATTCCCATTCTCTTGGGTATGGACAAGGAATGCCCGTCTTCTTCATCTCTTGAGCAGAAATCAACGTATTGATTTTGCTCTTGAGGTTTTTAATCTTCAAGCTTTCACCTGAGTCTTCATTGGCATTCTCATTACCACCCCCTGCATTGATGGAAGGATTACTGGCATTGTGAGTTTCATTCGCACCTGTGTCCTCATCTTCCAGATCAATCTGGTTACGACGACTTGGCTCGCCTTGCTGGTTTGTCAGCGCTCGAATTTGTTGGTCATGCATTTCTCTCATATTCTGCATGGCCATCTGCATTTCGAACTTGAAGCTCTCTTGTTGTTTAGCCAGCATCTTGGCTACTTGTTCCGCGCTTATCATCAGTGACTCGCGGGGTTGTCCCTCGCTGGATACTGTATTGTCTGATGCGACAGCAGAGCAGGAATCTGATTCTTCATCTTCTGACTGTAATCTTGTCCGAACCCTACCATAAGTTCCTCGTATGATGGCTCCGGACTGCAGACGGGTCATCCGCCGGGGTACTTCCGGAATCGACTCGGGATTATCCTGTGTCGACGTCCCTTTGCTGGTCATATTAGTGGTGACCCTCGGAAATTCTCCATCTTCGACTACCCTTCTTCTTTGTCGGAAACGCCTAAACCTTGGTCTTGGCGTTTCGGTATTGAGCCTTTCGAAAATCGAATTTCTTTCGGGGACCGTCTTGATGCAGTTGCACTCAGACAATACTGCCCGAATGAGTTTGGAACAGAGGCATTGAGTTTCTAGCCCTCGGGGACTCCTTTTCCTAGTTTTTCTCGTACTCCCATCATGATAGTACCACTCATCGGCTTGAAGGTCGGAGTAACTTATCGTGTGTTGGCACGACTTCTCAGGTATAACGTTGTCATCTTCAGATGACAACGTTTCCCTCTGAGGGCGAACTGCCTTATTTGGGCTTTCAAGAGTCACGCGCCTCGAAACATGCCTTTTTGGGCGTGAATTCTCAGCGGGCTCCCGGACTTCAATGCGCAAAGTGGCGCGCGCAGCTGCCTTGAACTCATTGTCATGTTGAAGGTGACGGCGACCCCCAGCATGTTGAGTTATTCGGGGCTTCTTCATCGGGCTCAAACGTTCTTGAACTGGAGCTTTGCATCGGTCATCGGGAAGTGGATCGAGGCGCTCCAAAACGGACTTCCTTCTTCGGATGATTCCGCGGGATCTCCCGGAGTAGCTATTGGAATTGCCGGCGATTTTGGTTGGTTTGTCGGAGGTTGAACTTGCTTCGAAGGCTGCAATGATTGTACCTTAGCTTGAATCGCCGCTTCAGACTTCGACTTCCATACTTGGCGGGTTGGTAGCGGCTTTTTGGCCACTTCCTTCTGCAGTCTTCTACGGGCTTCTTGGACTCGAGCTCGTGCCTGCGTTGACAGTGCGTGGCGCTTGCGAATGCGCTCCTCAAGTGTCGAACGATTCCGTGTGACACGGATCCATTCGGTCGTTGAGGCTGTTTGCCTCTCCTGTTCTTCAGATCCGCGTTGTAGCAGATTCCGTCGGTGCACTCCATCGCTTTGGCGAATTCTTTGGCCAAGCGTTGGCGTCGCCTTTGGCAGACTCTCTTTGAGAGAGTCACCGCTCCTTTGATGACGGAGGAATTGGTAGGAACCAGCTTGATCTGGTTGGAGGTTGGTGGAACCTCACCCGACGCAACTTTGGCGTCAATCTGGGTGAGATCGTCGTTGGTAGCTTCAACTTCTTCGTACCAACGTACCTTTCTCCTGGAGGAGAACTTCTTAGACTTGCGGGGGGAGGTGGATCCGGACGAAGATGACAGATACTCCTCAAACTTTTATTGGTCGAATTCATACTCGACCTCCTCCTCGACCGGGATTGAGATCCGCGGCTGCGACGCAACGATCTGGGCAGCGAGATCGGTGGCTCCCACTGTGGTCGCCAGATTGTTCGCGGGAAAAATTGTGTTCTTCGATTCCATTGCACTCTTGAGTAATAGTTTATCGATTACAAAAGATCCGGTCTTTTTATAAGATCCGGTTACAACAAAATCAAAAGAAAATGAAAATTACAACTTTCCTTTTTTGTCGAACGAATCACGAGAACCTGTTTTGCGGTCTCTCGCTTTTGTGGGTTCTTTGCCTGCGCCGGGGTTAATCCATGGACCACCACGCGATCTTGATCCGGTCGGATCTACACGATATAGCGGGTGTTATTTCACAAAGGAAATAACAGCCGAGAGGATTATTCCACCAAGGAAATAATAGCCCGTAGTTATCGAAATCGACCAAGCGAAATCGAGACTCTTCTCGGGATCAAAGGCCAAGCTTTGATCCGGAGGGAAACCGTGTAGATCTTAGATCTGATCTCTCTCAAACTCCTGCCTTATTTGGCGTGGATGATCGCCAAGAACCAGATCTGGAAGTCGAGTCTTCAAAGCTTCGAAAGTTTAAGTCTAATTCTCAATCCAGCAGAGTTTCAGCTCCAAAAGTTCCAACCCTTGAAAAATGAGCCATGCCCACTCTATTTATAGGCATTTAGAACCAGATCTGGGCTCAGATCTGGGCCCAGATCTGGGCTTAGCCCAGGTGGCTTGGCCACCTAGGTGGCTCGGCCACCGAGCCACCTAGAGGTGGCTCGGTTTCGGCCGAGTCCTCCAGGTGTTTGGTTTTGCGCCCGTTTTCCAGTTTCGCGATTTATCCGAGCTTTATTGTTGATCTGGACTCTGATTTGGCAGTTCGGATCCTGATTTGGCAGTAAATCCGCTTCGGTGTTCGAGTTCGAATTCGTTCCACAGTTGGATGACTCGTTGACTCACCAAACCGTTAGCTTGATTCCACACGCGAGTGGATTTATTCCTTTGTTTGCGTGCAGTTCGTTAGCCTTGTCGCCTCGTTAATCCGCTTCGTCGCGTATCACTTGGCTTCGGTGTTGTGGACTAACGATCGCGTTTAGATACGTCACCCGATGTTCGAATCCGTTCTACGATTGGATGACTCGTTGACTCACCGAACCGTCAGCTTGATTTCGCACGCGAGTGGATGTATTTCGTTGTTTGCGTGTGGTTCGTTAACCTCGTCACCTTGTTAATCCGCTTCGTCGCGTGTCACTTGGCTTCGGTATTGTGGTCCAACGATCGTGTTTAGATACGTCATTCCACAGTTGGATGACTCGTTGACTCACCGAACCGTTAGCTTGATTCCACACGCGAGTGGATTTATTCCTTTGTTTGCGTGCGGTTCGTTAGCCTTGTCGCCTCGTTAATCCGCTTCGTCGCGTGTCACTTGGCTTCAGTGTTGTGGACTAACGATCGCGTTTAGATACGTCACCCGATGGTTCGTTGGTTTGTCGAATCACCGTGCCGCCACCGTCTCCGTCGCCTCTTTGCTGCAGCTCTTTCCTAGCCCAAGCCCGTCGAGAATAGCCCCATCGCCGCGAGCTTTCCCGCTCAACCCCCAACGTCCAACAACCTCCTTTGTCACCACTGACGCTATCGTCCAGCTCCACAAATCAGCTCCTCGACCCGCTGCGCACATCGCCGAACAACGAACAACAAACAATGATGTTGTCGCCTCGTCCATAGGCTCCTTGGCCCCGAGACAAGATCCCTATTTTCCTCATTTGTTTTTTCGTATAATTTTTAGATTTGTTAATTGTGCACAAGATTCTAATTCTAGATTAGTTTATTGTAATTCTTAAATTTGTCGTACAAATTTATATTTTTAATCGTTATTTATTAGAATTTTAGATTTGTTAATAATTATCTGTGTGTGCTTGTTGATGAAATTGTGAATTATCTACTTATGTTAATATGTGATATAATTATCTGTGTGGATTTGATGAATAATGTTAAATAAATCATAATTATGTGATAAATAGTATTTTTAGAATAATTATAATAAATTAAAGAGTTTATTTTGACAACGAGATTATTTTAGAATAATTATAATATTTTTTAGAATTTATTTGGTGAAAGGAAATTATTTTAGAATGATAAATATTTTTAAAAGAAATTATTTTGGGAAATAGACTATTTTGAATTAATGAGAATTTATCTTGTAAAAATATTATTTTAAATTTCTGAATTTATTATTTTAAGATATTATTTTTAGAATAATTATGGTCAGAGATAATTTGAAAGGAATTTATTTTGCAAAAGAATTATTTATTTTAAATTTTAATTTTGTTTATGAACGTGTTATGGATGGTTGTTGACCGCGACATTTTATAGGCAATACATCCGCCGATTCCATGATTCTTATTTTAATTACGTGACATACCATGTTTTATTTGCATAGAATTAGCTGTATTTATTATTCTTATTGTGTTTGAGAACCATTAGTAGTTCACGACTTAGTGGCATTGTGCGTCATGAACAAGACTTAGTGACATGTGTGTGTGTGTATTGACTGAATTTAGGAGGTGGACAAGAGATCTACTTTAGGTTAAGATTGTTGACTTAGAAAAGCGAGAAGAGTTGGGATGAGGAGGTCTTGATTCATATGATCGGATGTGGTTGTTGTATCTTCCAGACTCGCACCAGTGACCTGTTTTGTCCTGGGGTTGGTTTGTTGGACCAAGTAGCATGTTTTGTCACTTTGGTCAGTGACTTGTTTCTTCACCTGAGCTTTGCCTGAGTTCGGACCAGGCCAAGATCGAATTGCATGTAGTCCTCTAGTCATCTGTTTCGCGGGATTGGATACGCATAGAGCATTTGTGAATAGTCAGTTATCCGAAGATATGAACATTGACTCTATGTGAGATGTGGACCAGTAAGCTATTATAGAATAACTAGTTGTATGACCTTGATACTCAGATGTTTATGGATTTCTTCTGATTATTATACTCTAGTGGTGGATTGCATTTTGATTTGTTAGATTTCCAGTTGCACGTTTCTTTTGTCATTTCTGTTGTTGCATCTGTTATTACATTGGTCTTTTGATCATTCTATCCTTTCTTGTGGGATCTTATCGTGTGCCATGCACACTGACGTACACCTGTTTTCTCTGGTGTACGTCAGATTTAGAGGATGAACATGTCCAACTTGGAGACACGGCAAAGTCAGAGTAGTTTCAGTAGGAGTGCTTTGTAGACTGAGCAGAAGAAGAAGCCGAAGCTTAGCCATTTCTTTTCTGTCGTCATTGCTGGACGTTAGATTACTTTTGTAGATTTCTCTTTTAGTTCAGTTGATGTATTTTATGACTATCCAATTTTAGTTGTACGTTTTGTATCAGAACATGTTGACTCGTATATTATGTCTTGGATGATATTTCCATTGTGATATGTATCATGTTGTTCTGGATTGTTTATTATATTCTCGAGAACTGTGATCGGGGACCTGTGACTTCGCTTTATATTGCTTGACGCTTAGTGTATTAGATTGAGTAGAATGTCTAGTACTTATTTCTCCTTAGTATAATACGTTGCGGGTTTGTTCCCGTCCCGATTCCACGAATATAGTCCCATCCATCTGAACTCGGGGTCTTCTGATAAGTAATAAACCCATAATGGACTCGCTCATGATCATCTGTGAGACGCCAAGGCATCACCCGAGTCACAGCTTGCATCCTCAAACGCGCAAGGGTATATTAACGAGGAATATGGGGAATATATAGCAAACTCCTGCCATCCTCGTTTAGCCAATGCTCATCTTCAAGGGTTAGCATATCCGGGTCTTCAACGTGATCACCAAATAAGTAGTCCGGCTTCTTCAGGGCTTGAGTAGAGCTGGGATCCTTAGTAAGTGGGGTGTTAGTAATCAGCCATCGTAGTGTACGACGATCCCCATCTCGCACAAGCTGAAGAATTTCCCCGGGCCCATCCGGATTGAATTGAGGAGCAATGGAGACGAGTGGTGCATCATCAACAGTACTAAAAGTCTCGCTGCTACCACCACTCGCCGCATAAGAAGAGAACACATCCGAGGGGTATTCAACTAAAACAAATATAACACAGTCAGAAAATATTTCTAAGGCAATACAAGAAGTTGAACTCATCTCGCAAATCTGCGAGATAGAGTCATTACCTTGTAAATTGGCAAGACGATTTCAACTGGTTCACACGTAAGGGACAATGTACATTATCTTGTAGATAACGTGACAATATACCCCGCCCGACGGAGTGCAATACAACGTGAAATCGCCCCATTTGCCTTAGAACGTGTTTTGATGAAACAAAACACGTCTTTTAAGCGTTAATCCCCACAAAGGAGGATATCCGCTCTTCTCGAATGCCTTGCAAAGGAGACAAACGAGGGTGTAACATTCAAAATATTAATTTGAGTTTACAAAAAGCTATAAAGGCTCACCACCATAAGAAGAAGCTACAGGAGCTATTCTCTCAATATGCTGAGAGGCCAATCGACTCTTGTGAAAACGTGGCCACCTCGGAAACATTGCTAACATGCAGTGAAAATCAGCAGTTCAGGTACAATTTCCAATTCAAGAGCCTGAAATTAAAAGGGAAATTATGAACTTTAGCTGAAATTCTACAAACAAAATGGGATTTTTTGGTTGAAGTCTAATTAAACCTACGGGATTCAGACATACAAACGATGAGATTGATTTTCATCCAAAACCCCTCAAGTTTAATTTTTGGCCAAAATACCCAAAATATTCTTCATGCTGAAAGCTCAACTTGAGCCACGAGCACATCAAAAATTTGGCCATGTTTAAGGGGGTGGGGGTGGGGGTGGGGCATAACCATTATCAAGTCCAATTTTTTGGCCATTATACCCATCATCCTCACACTCAAACTTTGAACAAAATGCACACAACCCCCTCATATCAAATTTCAGCCATCATCACCATGCCCAAACCCTCAAATTTTCGGCCATACCCACATCAAAAACCCCTCAAAAGTTTCGGCCATCATCACCATGCCTAAGCCGTCAAATTTTTGGCCATGGCCATGAACACACAAAGAAACCAAATCCCTCATACTCAATGTTGGGTCACATTCAATTTACAAGATTACAACTTTAATCTTTTCATCAAAACCCATGAGTTCTTGAATCAAAATCAAGCACATAACAAAAAGGCTATGAGGAGGATCTTACCCAACAAGAAGCTTGAGCCCAAGAAGAGCTTAAACCCAACAAATCCAACAAAATCTAGCCCTAGATCTTGGAGAAGGAAGCTTGGCCGGATTTCTTGAGGGTTTTAAGGGATTTAAGGGGCATACATATGACAGATTTAGACTTCTAGTTGAGGAGGAAGTATGAGTTTAGGAGAGTTTGAGTTTGAGAAAAGAAGAAAGAAGTTTGAAGAGTGAAAAGGCCCCAAAAATTCGGCCCTAGCATTAAAAAAAATTCCCCCCAAAACTAACCCCCCCTATTTCTCTCTCCTCACATTGCAAAACCAGGGAGAGAGTTTCGGGTGTTTTCGGCGGTGTATTTTCGCCCGTTTTCGTCTGTTTTCATCCGTTTTGATGTATTTGAGGCTCGTATTTCCACTCTAATGAGTATATAACTATAAACTACATTTTCTTAAACCTCCAACGGATACACGAGTTTAAACTGCTTCCCAAAACTCCAAGGAGTATACGAGTATAAACTGTTTTTCCGTACTCTAACACCTTAAGAGCTTAAACTATGTAGACTCAGTCAATGTATGAGTGTAAACTATGTTGACCCTATAGTTTTGATGATGATTTGTCAAAAAATTTATCGCTAATATACTTTCTAGTTTTGTGTTTATGTTTCTTTTTACAGGTATTTCAACACACGTCAATCGAGCGTTAAAGATTCAAGTCCATATGTGTGGATTTACCTAGGTATAAGTTTAGTTTACTTACATATATTGTATGATTATATCTAAGCTCAATATGTGTACACTTAACACGATTTTTGACGTTCTCTATCATATAAATGATTTTTCATCAAACGTTGTTACAATATCTTTTATCTCATGTTTACAGATCTTTCATACTTCATTATATACGTATAATACATGCATAATATATATATATACATATTTACAAGCCTTATGTTAATTTTCATGTTCACGAAAAATAGGTTTTCTGAATACTTTTCAAAAACAGGGAGTTTTCACAAACGAAAATTGATTTTCCAAAAATTCCTTTTCAAACATGTTTATTTCATCATTTAGAAACTTTTCCTAAAGTTTCACTATTTTTGGAATTGATTTGATATTTTTAATGAATTTTTAAAATAGCCCAAGAACCTGTCATATGCAATATATCAGATTCCGGTCGACCGCCGCGGTCGACCACCAATGGTATTTTTCCTTAGCATGGCTTTTATGTGCTTGCGGTCGACCGTGACGGTCGACCGTGAAAACATCCAGAGACTTTCGCGGTCGACCTCCGCGGTCGACCGCCAGCTTTCTGTGTTTTTGAGCTTCGCGGTCGACCGCCCCGGCCGCCCGCCGAACTGTCAGATCATCTCCAACGGCTAGTTTTTATAGCTGTTTTAAAATATTTTTTTATCTTTTACTTGTGTTTTTACTGATGTATTGGGGTGTTATAAATACCCCATTGCTGCCCTCTTTCTAAAATCTAAGAAATCCAAGTTTTGTGTTTAACAAAATATTAAGTGTGTTTTCAAAGAGCTGTTTAAAGCTGATTTCATCAATCTGTTTCAAGAGAAGTTTTTCTACAACAAGAAGTGGCTTTCAAATCCTATTGGGATCATCATCTACTGCTCTTCTTGTTTGAGAAGTTTTCTAAACTCTTATATAGCTTGTTATTTTATTTTTATTTCATTTAGCTATATTTATTGAGTTTCATTCACTGTTATCACACACACATATTAAGCTTAATATTTTCATACCATATAGTGTGAGTTGTGGGGTGTGATTTAGTGAGTGTGAGCTTCATTGTGTTTGCTTAGCGTATATTTTTATTCGTGTTTTTCTCATATCATTCTTGTTCATATCCATATCATATTTCTTTTGTGCTTATTCTTATTGTTCTTTTTCATATCTATCTCTTGTAAGAATAAATTGATCAACATAATTTTAATTATATTTTAATTAGGATTAGATTAGCATAAGACCCTAATCACCCCCTCTCTAGGGTCTAACAATTGGTATCAGAGCTTGGTGCTCTTTGATTTAAGGACTAATCGCCTTGAGTTAAAGATCCAAGTTATCGTATTTGTGCTAATCTAATTTTGATTACATTTTGCTTCTTGCATATTATCTTTATGAATATGTATGATTCATCTAATTTAGGATATGCTGTTAATATTGCTCCTCGTTTGGATATTTTCCCCTATGCTCAATGGCGTGTTAGATTCAAACTTTTCGTTCAATCTAAACAATTCGATTTATGGGAAATTATTGAGGATGCCTATATTGTTCCCATTTTGGAAAAATCCAAATGGTGTGAAAATGATAAAAGATTGTTTAATATGAACAAGCTTTTGTTAGAATATTTGATAAATGCTTTTCACTCATCATTTTCTAACAAATTTGCTAATTTTGATAGTGCTTACGCCTTATGGAAATTTATTGAAGCACATGAAGGGAAATTGGAGGCTATTCAACAAGCGTTGGAAAATCTCGCTTTGAGTTCTAAGGAAGCCTCATCTCCATGTACAATTCTACTAGGTGATAACCTTAGTAAGGTATGTGATAACGATGATATTATTACTTTTGATGAACTTGCTCTTAAGTTTAAAAAGTTACACAATTGCTATATTGATGTAAAGAGTAAGTATGTTAATATGAAATCCACTCATGAAACACTAGCCACTAAATTTAATTTTATTGCAAATAAAAATATAATTCTTAAAGAATGCAATGAAAATTTGAAACTTGAAAAATGCTAGTTTGCTTCATGAAAAACATGATGCTATGTTAGAAGTAGATAAGTTGAAATCTATGATGAGTAATCTTGTATATCCTACTTCTAGTAGCAATGCTTGTATGCACAATGATGAGTTGAATCAAATGAGAAAACGAATATCTACCTTAGATTCAACACTAAACACTTGTATAGCTAATAATAAAAAGCTTATGGACTTATGTGCAAAGCTCAATGTTAATTCTTCTAAGAAACCTATTCACTATGCACATATGAATGACAAAATTCACAAATGTTCTATTTGCGGTCTTAAAGGCCATTTAGCTCAATTTTGTCATAATGCACCTAAAATTAACAAACCTATTAATGATTGTGCATCCCATCAAGCTTCTTCATCACATACACATGTACACACACATAGTGTAAATCATAAACATGCTCATGTGTACAAATGTGATTATTGTGGTCGTTTTGGTCATTTGGCCATGTTTTGTTTCTATTTGAAAAGAAATTCTCGTTTACAAAATAATTACAAAGAAAAATCTATTTTTGCAAATGAACCACGTGCATTTCATTTCGGTCAATGTAAACCATTCAAACCTCTACATTACATAAATTGCAATCGTATGTGTCATGTTTACAATTTTTGCTTTGATCGTATCGGTGCACAAAATACGCCCAAGCAGGTTCATAACCCTAGGGCCTTGGATTTAAATGATAGGGGTCATGTCCCAAGTTTTAGTGGTACCAAAATGATTTTTATATTATTTTTTTTGTTTTGTTTGCTTTGTTTTTGCCTTGAGAAATTGGTTTTTGAATATAAAAATCTTCCTTCTTATTTAGCTAAAATAAATTATTTGTATGTTTCAATAGCTAAAACTTTTATATAAGTTTTATAAAACATTTGGTATATTATAAAACAAATTTCTTAAAGGTCTAAATTGAAAAGTTTCTCAAAATCCAGTTTTTACATTGTGTGTGCACTTAATCTTCTCGCGGTCGACCGATCCGGTCGACCGACGAAGTCTCTGTAAGTTGTTTCGGTCGACCGCGTCGGTCGACCGCAAGAGATTTTTTCAGCTTTGATTTTTAATTTTATCGGGTTTCGGTTTTTAATTGATAACTGTTTCAAACCCGATTTGTTCACCACCATTGATCTTCTCCCAGAACTAATCCTAGCCCTTCCTTCATTTCCTTATGATCCGACCCTCATCTTTCCCCCCATTTCGAAATTTTTTTCCCAAATTCTCAAAATCCTGTCTCGGTCGCCCGCCGTTCGACTTCCATCGACCGCGGATCTCATTCGGCCATCCTTCTTGTCCATCTCAGTTGGGAATTGCTAGGTAATCTCTCTCTCATCTCTTGATTTCATTTCCTACTCTAGTGATTACATTCTCAAACTAGGGTTTTTGGTTTAGGGTTTGCTTATTTTCACTTATTGTGCTCTATTTACATTTCTAGGGTTTTCAATATTTCATATTTCATTCAAAACCCTAATCTATCATGCCTCCTAGAAAGAGATCTAAATCTGATGTTGGTTCATCATCCTCTGTAGCCTCTCATTATAAAGATTTTCTGTTGTATAAATCCCTAGTTAAGAAATATAGGGAGTTATGCAAACTAAAAATTCTACCCACCAGATATATCAAATTTGATCAATTAGCCATGTATGACACTCATACGATTCTTCATAATGTTGGGTTGGCTAGGCTGTTAGATGAGGAACGAAAAGTTCCTTATTATCCTTTTCTGGTTTATCTAATTTATGCCAACTTATCTGTATCATCCTCTGCTGATGGTCTTCAGACCATTAGTATATCTGTTAAAATGGTTGCAATTTCTTTTTCTGCCAACGAACTTGCGGGGATTCTAAAAATCCAAACAGGTGATGTTGACCTTATGTCTATTGAACTTGATGATCCAGCTGTGAACCACCTCTTGTTTAAACCCGGTTGCACTTATCCGATGAACAATAATTCTCTTAATCCAAATGCCAAACTTATTGCTAGAATTATTGCTCAAAATCTGATTCCTAAAACCGGTAGTTCCGATCATTTTTCTTCTGACAAGATCAATGCTGTATATGCCATATTTGCCAAAATAAAAGTAGATTGAGCAAACATTTTTCTCAAAAACATGGCATCGAAGCATTTCAAATTTCTACCCTTTGGCTCCTTCATCTCCCTTATCCTTCAACATTTCGGTGTTGATCTCACCCATGAACCCAAAATTGAACCTAAGAAGGACTTCTTTGATAAGGTCTCACTTTCCCGGATGCAAATTTCCAGTTCCTTATCTGATCCTATTCAGCCATCATCTTCTCGTTCCCAGTCTAGAGCCTCTTCCTCATCCACTTCTGATATTTGTGACCGTCTGCATCGTCTTGAGACTCAGTTCTCAACTTTTCAGAAGTAAGTCTCAACTATCCAGAGGGATGTTAGGACCATTCTATCCTATCAGCGTCAGTCTCTCGGGATTCCGGATCCCTCTTCCAGTTCTGAGTCTGATTCTGAGGAGGGCCCTGCTGATGGCTCTGGCTCTTCTGATGGTGATGGTGATGGTGATGGTGATGGTGATGATTGATTTTGCTGCTTATTGGAGTTCTCTATTGATTTCTATGTTGATGGTGATGTTTTATTTTGAGTTGTAGAACTTGATATTTATGCTTTTAGTTTGAGCGTAATAACTCTATATTTGTGTGGAACTATGTGACTTTTTGTGTATGGTTTGTAGTTTTGTGGAACAAACTATGTTTGTGGAAAACTATGTAGTTTCTGATGCTTAAGTGATGATTTGTGATTTATTGTGTTAGTTTATCTTTTCTAGTAATATGAGACATTTCTACTTTCTACTTTTCTAGACTTGTTTTCTTTATAGAATAACCGGAAAAAACCCGATATAAACCAGAGAAAAACCGAACCGAACTAAACCGAACACAATTGGTTTTTGAAAAAAATAGTGAAAAACCAAACCGAACCAAACCGAAAAAATAGATCGGTTTGGTGTTCGGTGTCACCTATTAATTGCACCATTCAAACCGATTAACAGCCCTACCCGGTCTAGAGCCTCTTCCTCATCCACTTCTGATATTTGTGACCGCCTGGATCGTCTTGAGACTCAGTTCTCAAGTGTTCAGAAGCAAGTCTCAACTATCCAGAGGGATATTAGGACTATTCTATCCTATCAGTGTCAGTCTCTCGGGATTCCGGATCCCTCTTCCAGTTCTGAGTCTGATTCTGAGGAGGGCCCTGCTGATGGCTCTGGCTCTTCTGATGGTGATGGTGATGGTGATGGAGATGATTGATTTTGCTGCTTATTGGAGTTTTTTATTGATTTCTATGCTTATGGTGATGTTTTATTTTGAGTTGTAGAACTTGATACTTATGCTTTTAGTTTGAGTGTAATAACTCTATATTTGTGTGGAACTATGTGACTTTTTGTGTATGGTTTGTAGTTTTGTGGAACCAACTATGTTTGTGGAAAACTATGTAGTTTCTGATGCTTAAGTGATGCTTTGTGATTTATTGTGTTAGTTTATCTTTTCTATGAACTATGCATGGTGGAAAAAATTTTCATGCTTTGTTTGTGGAAAATATGTTGCCAATGATGAGTTCTTTGGTTTATATATTGTTTATGAGCGTTTTTGAATGGATAATTATTGTTTAGCTCCTATATATATGTTCTTTAGATGTCATTTATGCAATTTGATAGGGGGAGCTTTTGGCATACACTTGGTTCTTTATCCGTGCTTATATGCAGGGGGAGTGTTGCTCCTATTTTTATTTTTATTTTTATTTTTCCCCTTTTTTATGTTGTCAAAGGGGGAGAAAAATCCACATATGGTTTATATATTTATTCATGTTCATGTATGGTTTATGTGATTATTCCTGTATGACTTATTCATGTTTGGCTTATATGTGGTTTATCAGTTTATAATTCATATTCATGTACAAATTGTTTGCCATCATCAAAAAGGGGGAGATTGTTGACCCTATAGTTTTGATGATGATTTGTCAAACAATTTATCGCTAATGTACTCTCTAGTTTTGTGTTTATGTTTCTCTTTACAGGTATTTCAACACACGTCAATCAAGTGTTAAAGATTCAAGTTCATATGCATGGATTTACCTAGGTATAAGTTTAGTTTACTTACATATATTGTATGATTATATCTAAGCTCAATATATG
>NC_033798.1:23147861-23149300 GCF_001876935.1 Asparagus officinalis | reverse complement strand
CCTGAGATGTTCTTGGAAAATCTTAGTCATCGCTCGCTGGTATGTGGCGCCGGCATTCTTCAGACCGAACGGCATCACCGTATAACAGAAGACGCCGAGGGGTGTTCTAAACGCTGTATGCTTCTCGTCATCCGGGTGCATCTTGATTTGGTTATACCCCGAAAAGCCGTCCATGAAGGACATCCTCTCGAATCCACATGTATTGTCGATAATAACATCCGTGATTGGGAGAGGAAAATCATCTTTTGGACATGCTTCATTCAGGTTCCTGAAGTCGATGCAAATCCTGATTTTGCCATTCTTCTTCATGACGGGAACGATGTTGGCTAACCAGTCTGGATGTTGTTCCTCTCGGATAAATCCTGATTCGATCAACTTCTTAACCTCTGCCTCAATGGCTTCCATAATCTACGGACGAAACCGTCTTTGCTGTTGTTTGACAGGTTTGGCATCCGGCTTGATGTCAAGGCGGTGCATTGCCACATTAGGGTCGAGTCCTGGCATATCTTCGTAGTTCCAGGCGAAGACATCAATGTATTCTCTGATTAGTGCAATTAATTCATCCTTCTCATCTGGAGGAAGACTACCGCTGATGAATATGGGCTTTGGATTGGCCTCATTGCCCATATTAATTTGGACTACTTCATCTTCGGTTGGTGGTTCTCTCTGTTCGAACCTATCACCGTACTGCATGTTTAGGTGATGAACCTATGGGTCTTCCCATGTTGGCATTTGATCGTCACCCTCCAATGTAGATGGATCAGCTGTAGTCATGTTTGACATTAAGGTTTTAAACATTTCTCCCAAACTTGTGTCGGAATCCTCAGCTGAAGAATCTGGCAAGTACCCATCCTTAGCTTTGTTAGCAATTTGATCGATAATTTGCCAACCACATTCGTCATCTGATGAAACATAACCTAAGCCTCGCCCATATTTATAATAATCCTCAGGTTTCCCTTTTGGTACATATACCGCTTTGGCTGGATTACGAGGACCTCGATCGAAGTATAGACCTTCTCCGAGTGTGAAATCGTACCCCTGCTTTTCCATGAGCTTGCGCGCTTCCGGACTATATTTAGATAAATGCCGACCAGGTTTGTCATCATCTTCGTCTTCACTTAGGAAATGATCTGGTAACGGAGAGCTTTTTCCTTTACCATAAATTACTTCTTTTGCACCTCCTACCTTGTTCGGGATGATCATGGTTGTTCCGAAAGAATGCTGGAGGCGCTCCTTCGTTACATAAGACGATCGAAGCGGCATATACAAGTCAGCATTATCATACAGTTCTCTTACCACATCATCAAGAGACAAGGAGTACTCTAAATCATCTTTTATTGCAATATCGGCAAGTTGCCAGTTACAACCTCCATCTGACGATTGTTCATCGTCAAGATTGATTACAAAGGGTACAATGTCATTTAAAACAAAACCACCAT
>NC_033798.1:23103235-23147447 GCF_001876935.1 Asparagus officinalis | reverse complement strand
CTCTTTTCTTTATGTTTATCTACCGGCTGTCGTAGAGCTTCTTTACCCGGTGTGGGACTCGTAATCACCCCCATCTCTGTGAGAGTTTTGGCTGGTCCCCGTTTGTTCACCCCCTGCTCACTAGGTGGCGGATAGTTGTAGTGATACTCGTTTCCGCTTTGGGTCGCAAAAACTTCTTGTTCTTCTTCGGAGAGCGGGAAAGTGGGGATTCTTTCGTCATCTTCCCCTGGGATAGCAGAGACTCCATAACAAGACTTCCCTTTCCCTTTAGACTTCCTCCCGGATGACGACCCGGCCCATTGTTCATCTCCAATCAGATCGGGGTGAACCCAAAGGATTTCGCCATTTGGGGCTGTGTGTGGAACAAGTCCCTTTTGGCGCTGTCCATGCGACTTTGGTGACGCGTTTTGGCTCGAACCAAGTTGTAGGCACCGACCCAAAACTGATTGACACTGCGTTTGCCCCCACATTCTTGGCTGGTTTCGGGGTTATGACCCCTACGTCGATTAACGACTGGATCTTATCCTTGAGGTGGTAGCATGATCTCGTAGGGTGGTGGACCGCTCTGTGGTACGCGCGGTACTTTGGATCCATCACCTTGCTGGCTCCCTCTTGATCCACGATTGCCGGCAGCTGGATTTTGTTGTTCTCCAACAAGTATTTGAAGATGCCGGGAACTTCATCATCCTTGAAGGAGTAGACTTTGGGGAACCTCGGTTCCGAAGATTTCTGCTTCTGAGGCCGTTGTTGCCATTGCCCTCGAGATTGCTGTGGGGCTTGTTGCTGTGGCTGCTGTTGCTGTGGTTGCAATTGAAAGGTTTGATTAGCATCAACTGCATTAGCTTGTGCCTTACCTTTCCCCCGTGGGACAAAGTTTTGTTTTGGAGCACTCATCGCCGGTTGGCCTCTTTCCGCCTTCTTCCTCTTGAGGAATCGCTCAGCTTGCTCTCCCCGGACTTTCAAGTCCTTCCATGTATTGGATGGTGCTGTCCCCATTGCTTCTAGCACGTCCAACGCGAGGCAAGTGTGATTTGAAGTAAATCAAATGCTGAGTGGGTGAACCCATCCCATTAAACGGCGTGAAGTTAATTAGACTGAACTTCGCCGGATATGGGATGGATTCCCACTCTCTTGGGTATGGACAAGGGATGCCCGTCTTTCTTGTCTCTTGAGCGGAAATCAATGTATTGATTTTGCTCTCGAGGTTTTTAATCTTTAGGATTTCACCTGTGTCTTCACTAGTATTCTCATTACCACCCCCTGCATTGATGGGAGGGTTATTGGTATTACGAGCTTCATTTGTGTCTTCGTCCTCCTGATGGACTTGGTTGCGACGACTCGGCTCGCCTTGCTGGTTTGTCAATGCTTGGATTTGTTGATCATGCATTTCTCTCATGTTCTGTATGGTCATCTGCATCTCGAACCTGAAAGTTTCCTGCTGCTTAACCAAAGCGTCTTCAATCATTTTGGCAATTTGCTCCGCACTTATCATAAGCGCCTCGTGGGGTTGTCCCTCGCTGGATACCGTATTATCTGACGCAACTGCGGAGCCGGCATTAGATTCTTCATCTTCTGAAGGTCGTCTTGTCCGAACCCTACCATAGGTTGCTCACTCGATGGTTCCGGACTGTAGACGGGTTCTAGGCCGGGAGGCTCTCAGAATCGACTCGAAGTCCTCCTGTGCCGATGTCCCCTTGCTGGTCATGTTGGTGGTGACCCTCGAAAATTCTCCGTCTTCAATCTTTCTTCTTCTTCGTTAAAAACGCCTAGGCCTGGGTTTTGGCGCCTCCGCACTGAGTCTTTCGAAAACTGAAACTCTTTCGGGGACCGCCTTAATGCAGTTGCATTCAGACAATACCGCCCGAATGAGTTTGGAACAGGGGCATTGAATTTCCTGTTCTCGTGGACTCCTCTTCCTGGTTCTATTCGTACCCCCAGCACGATAGTACAACTCGTCATTTTGACAATCGGAGTAACCTATCGTGTGCGGGCACGACTTCTCAGGTATAACACTATCACTATCAGATGATAATGTTTCCATCTGAGGTTGGATTGCCTTCTTTGGGTTTTCAAAAGTCACACGCCTCGAAACGCGCCTTTGTGGGTGTGAATCTTCAGCGGGCACTTCGATGCGCAAAGTTGTGCGCTTGGGTGCCGCGATTTTCTCCAAATGTTGAGGGTTGCGGCGACCCCCAGCATGTTGAATTGTTTGGGACTTCTTCATTGGCCCCAAGCGCTCTTGAACTGGAGTTTCGCCTCGTTCTTTGGGGAGTGGACCGAGGCGCTCCAAAACTGGCTTCCTCCTTCGGGATGATTCTGCATGATCTCCCGGAGAAGCTATTGGAATTAACGGCGACTTTGATTGATTCGCCGGAGGTTGGCCTTGCTTTGAAGGCTGCAATGGCTGCTTTTTGGCCTGGGTCGCCACTTCAGGGCTTCTTCGTCACCTCCTTTTGCAGTCTTCTACGGGCTTCTTCAGCTTTGGCCCGTACTTGCGCCGATAATGTGCGGCGCTTGCGGATACGCTCCTCCAGCGTCGTACGGTTCCGTTTGACCCGGACCCACTCCATCGTTGATGGCTTGGAGGAACCATTCTTCACTTGATGTTGAGGCTGTTTGCCTCGTTTGTTCTTCAGATCCGCATTGTAGCGGACCCCGTCAACGGACTCCATGGCCTTGGCGAATTGCTTCGCGAGGCGTTGACGCCTGCTTAGAGGCCGAGGGGACTTCACCCGACGCAACTTCGGCGTCGATCGGGGTGAGGTTGTCGTTGGTGGCTTCAACTTCCTCGCACCAACGGACTTTTCTCCTAGAGGAGAACTTTTGGAATTTCTTGGACTTACGGGGGGAGGTTGATCCAGACGAGGACACGTACTCCTCGTACTTCTGCTGGTCGAACTCATACTCGACCTCCTCCACGACCGGGATCGAGATCCGCGGCTGCGACGCTCCGATCTCGGCAGCGAGATCGGTGGCTCCCACTGTGGTCGCCAGATTGTTCGCTCGAAAAATCGTTGCTTTCTTCATTGATGTCATTGCTATCTTGAATAACAGTTTTTCGGTTACAAAAGACCCGGTCTTTTTTTAGATCCGGTTACAATGAAAATCAAAAATATAAGAAAAATTGAAAATTATAACTTTTTCTCCTTGTGAACAAATCGCGAGCTCCTGTTATTCGGTCACTCGCTTTGTGGGTTGTTTTGCCTGCGCCGGGAGTTGTTGCCGTGGACCACCGCGCGATCTAGATCCGGACAGATCTACGCAGTATAACGGGTATTATTTTCACCCAAGGAAATAATAGCCGAGAGGGATATTTCACCAAGGAAACAATCGCTCGAATCTCGGGATCAAAAGACCAAGCTTTGATCCGGAGGTGTAACAACGTAGACCTGAGATCTTGATCCCCTCGAACTCCTGCCTTTTTTGTGATGCGGGTGCTCGCCGAGAATCAGATCCTGAACGTCCAAGTCTTCAAGCCTTCAAAACTCCGAGATGAGGTCTCAATCCGGCAGAGTTTCGGCTCTCCAAAAGTTCTTCCCAAAAAGTCCTCCCCAAATACGTGATGACCCGCATATTATAGCAACGAGATCTGTGCATTTGGCACAGATCTGGGCGGCCACCTCAGGGTGGCTCGGCTGCCGAGCCACCCCAGGGTGGCTTGGCTTTGGCCGAGCCACCCCAGGGTGGCTCGGCCTTGGCCGAGCCACTCCGGGCTTTGTGTCCGTCGTTCGGTTGTTTCGGTCCTTGTATCCGCTTCGTCCATGATTCGGTTATGCGGTTGATTGGTCTATTTGTTGACTTGATTCCTGATTTGGCAGTCTGGATCCCGATTAGGCAGTAAATCGGCTTTGGTGTCTGAGTTCGAATCCGTTATATGGTTGGATGACTCGTTGACTCCCTGGACAGTTGGTTTGACTCCGCACGCGAGTGGATTCATTCTGTCGCTCACGTGCGGTTCGTCAGCTTCGTAGCCTTGTTAATCCGCTTCGTTGCGTGTCACTTGGCTTCGGTGTTATGGACTGACGTTCGTGCTTAGATACGTCGCCCGATGGCTCATTAGTTCGTGTTGAGCCGTGTTAAGGGACCTATAAGCAATTTTATATGCCTACACTGATCAAATCAATTGACGGTGGGTCCACCATATTAAAGCTTTCAGCCATAAAGAAAGTGAGAAATAAGAAAACTCCTTCTTTCCTCCTTTTTTTGGTTAAATCCATGCAACCTCCTACTGTGTCTAAGTCTTTAACACTCCCACTGTTGAAGTCCTAACATAGTACTTGAGATTTTAACTTGCTGATCTATGGCGATTATCAAACCTCCTTCATGTTAAGTCCTTGCAACTTAACACCAAAAACTCCTAATTGTTGGCAAAGTGATTGGTACAAATCAACTACTCCCACCGGTATTTGTACCTTTACTCCTACTGTTTATTTGGTCAAACCTTCCTACAGTTAGGACCAAAGCCAAAATCTCCTCTCGATTCCTTCCATGAAGAACAGATCCATTTTCAAATCAAGCGATCAAACCTTTGAATAGTTAGGGTCATTCTAAATCCCACTTGGTCAAACCTTCCTATAGTTAGGGCCAAAACCAGAGTTTTCTTTCGATAAACGAGAGGTCTCCACCCAAATCGAGCGATCAAACCTTCCTACAGTTAGGGTCGTCTCAAATCCCCATTTGATCAAACTTTCCTACAGTTAGGACCAAAACGGAAATTCCTTCTTGATAAATAAGAAGTCCACCTTCAGATTGGGTAATTAAACCTTTCAACAGTTAGGGTTATCTGAATCTTTTTGATTCCCTGAGTGAAGATCCCACTCTTAGTTTCACCTTTCAGATTCTCAAAGTGGAGATCCCACTTTGAGTTTCTTTTGAAGCGGGAGATAAAAAATAAATTTCTTCCTCTCCAGTGCAGGGTTTGTCTTTACCCCAAGAGAAGACAAAATGGGTTCGTCTTTGCCCCAAGAGAAGACAAAACATGATTCATCTTTGCCTCAAGAGAAGACAAAACGAGTTCGTTTTTGCCCCAAGAGAAGATAAAATGGGTTCGTCTTTTCCCCAAGACAAGACAAAATGGGTTTATCTTTGCTCCAAGAGAAGACAAAGCATGGTTTGTCTTTGCCCAAAGAGAAGACAAAATGGGTTCGTATTTGCCCCAAGAGAAGACAAAATGGGTTTGTTTTTCCCCCAAGAGAAGACCAAATTCCAAAAGTCTATACATGTAGCCAGTCCACATGTGTAGCCAGTTTTTATTATCGACTTAATAACAACTAAATCTATGCCTCTCTGGCATAGGGGACTTTATCTTCATCCCTCATTAGAGATAAGCCTGCATCTAACACATGTTGTCGGTTGGTCCGTTCTCGTAAAAATGATGAAGTCTACGTATTCAACATCGTAGCAACCAAAATCCATGTTTTTCATGCATGGGGGACTTTATCTCGATCCCAAATTAGAGATAAGTCTACGCCTAACATGCGTTGTCGGGTGGTATGTTCCCGTAAAAATGACAAAGTCTACGTATTTAATATCATAACACTAAGTCTAAAAGAGTTTATTCTTTTAGCACAATATTACATGTAGAATGGACTTAGACAATCTACATGCTAGCTCAACTCAAACGGTAGTCGGTAAAGGCTCATCAAATACGTTGATGGTTGAGGGTTTACCAAATATCCTATAATAAGTAGCTCATGACGACAGATTCGCTCTCAACTTGTATGGAGTCTGTGGTGGTAGTCAAGGCCTTGGTAACCTCCTCCTCCATAACATTGCTTTAATAGTCACTGACGTATCAGCTTCATCAGTTGGTCTCGTGACTCGAGCACCTGTGGTAGCTTTAGAGATAGTAGCTGCATCAGCATCAACAGCTAGTCCTATAATCAAATCTCACACAAAGAGCTCAACCTGGTGAGCCTCTGATGCATTCTCAGCTTGCTCTTCCCAAACTCTGAGAAGTATACGAGTATAAACTAGTCATTCATGCTCCAACACCTTAAGAGCTTAAATTGTGTAGACTCTAATTAACGTACGAGTATAAACTATGTTTACACCATAACGAAGGTCAACGCCAGTCAATGCACCAACAATTTTACCACAACAAGGCTCAGGATAATTTTTAGGTCAAAGAATTATTCTGGGCAGTTCAATTGCAATCAAATATAAACTCCCGGCTAAGATAATCAGTTCAGCATCGACTCAACGACGAGAGTTAATTCAGGTATCAACGCTGATTTTAGTTTAAGATTTCGACAATGTTCAGATGATAAACACAGCACCGGAAGAATTTTAGACTATTCGACAAAATATTGAATAGACTGAAAGTTGAAGAAGTCAAGAATTGAAGACATGGCCTATCTGATCCAAAGTATTCTAGACTTCTCGATAAAAAACTGAGGAGACTGAAAACTTTGGAGGGGTATCTGTGGGCATAAAAAATTACCTATAAGTTCTCGAATACAACTCAAGATGAAGAGGATATGATTAACATAATCATCTGAGTCAAAGAAGATCATCTGATGCCAAAAGGAAGCAAAGGAACGCGCGAAAAGATAGAACAAAGAAGTGACGGAACGCGCAAATCGACAAAACGTGAAACAAGACATGCATCAGTGTGTCTCACCTGTGAGACACAATAATGTGTCTCACCAGTGAGACACAACATGTGTCTTGCACTCATGTGCAAGACACAAAGTGTGTTTCTCCCAGTCAGACTCACACGACACATTTTTTGATAAGTTTTCGGGATTCGTATGATCCAGTGGCTTCCTAACTGCCTTGGAAGTATCCTTACATTTAGTTACCTTCTTTCTTAGATATGAAATGATTAATCTGCTTGCCTAAGGTGGTTACATGTAATTGATACAAAATTATCAAATAGATATTCACATCCAAGTTCTCTGGCCAACCAACCAACCTTGAGATGTGATTCATATCATAACTTATCCCTCATGCCATTGTTAATTAACTTGTATATGTAATCTTATATACTAAAAACAACATCCTATGGTAACCTTACGTAGCCTAGTTAGTATTAATCGGAATGGTCTAAGTGGTCACATCCCACAGCTAGGGCGGCTGGCTCCCTCACCCCTACTAGTGGTCAAATCCCACAAATCAAGTGATGACCCATGCCATCTCTTACCTATTTAAAGCCACTTTCAGCTAACATGAAAAGGGTTGATTGGCTACTGCTTGTTTGGCTGGCTAATTTTCCAAAGGTTGAACCTTGGCTCATTTGCTAAAGGCTCCCTCATTTGAAGAGACTCGTCTGAACTCTCAGACTTGAGGCTCTTAGGCTCTTTGCAAGCTCTTGTATAGTAGCTCTTTGCAGACTCGTCTGAACTCTCAGACTTGAGGCTTTTAGGCTCTTTGCAAGCTCTTACATGGCATCTCTCTCCTAGCAGTCAGTCGATAAGCACAAGCCCCCCGTTTGGCTTCGGGTATAGTCGAACTCGATCAGCACAAGCTTCTACTGCATACTAAAGCTTTCCTGCAACTTGGATCGGATTGTCCAAGGGAAGCAAACTCGGCGTGAGAACCGAGGGAGGCGTCCTATCGCTACCAAAGACCCTACATTAAACAAGGAGGGCATCCTTAAAACAATCGATGGGAAGTAGCCTACACTGGGATGACTCCTATAATAATCAATCGTCACACTCATGTTGGCCTTCTTATTTTGATGATGTTTAACAAACAATTTACTTTTAAAATTGTTTGTCTAGTGTTTGTGTTTTCGTATTTATTCTAGACAAATAACAAGTTAGAGGATAGATGGAATAGAGCTTCAACGATCATATCCAATGGAGGTTGGCAGAATATTAGGTGAAGCTATGTACAATTCAAGTTGAAGATCCAAGTTCAAGCTTCATCCGCAAGTGTACCAAGTTGAGCTCATTGAAGACCTTCATCAAGCTTGGGTAATTTAGTTTAGGAGTTTATATTATGTGTGTTAATACCTTAAGCTCAATATAATATACACACACACATTTTATTGGTTTCCTTGTATATATATGTAGTCATATATATATACAACACAAGTTTTGATTTTTATGTCTATAAATATAAAATTACATATTTCATATTTATTATTGTTGATTTAACTACTTAGATATGAAACAAATATATTTTCATATACATACTCATATGTTTCATTTTCTATTGTATTTTTAAAAATATTGTATTCTTAGTTGTTGGACTTAACAATAATTATATACATATTTTATTAAGTCTACATAATCATTGTGAAAAGTTTCCTATGTTTCATTCTCTAATGTATTTGTGAAAATATCATATTCTTAGTTTTTAGACTTAACAATATTCATATACATATTTTATTAATTCTACATAATCATTGTGCAAAGTTTCAAAACATGGTTTAGCCTAAATGTTAAAATTCATATGTTTACATTTTTGTGTTTTAGACTATTTTGCAAAATGATGATATTTCTCATTTGAGAAGTTCTTTTTGTAAACCAGTTTTTGTAGCATGTTTATTATCATGTCTACAATCATTTCCCAAAGTTTTATATTTTTCTGAATTTATTTGATATTTTTAAACAGTGTTTTAAAATCAACAAACTGTTTTTAAACCTGTCAATTTCATATATCAGTTCACGGTCGACCGCCACGGTCGACCGCGCCTTTGCTTTTAGCCTGCAGAGCCAACAGAAACTTTCACGGTCGACCGCCATGGTCAACCGTCAGCTTGAATTTTTCCACGGTCGACCGCCACAGTCGCCCGCCAAAGTCTCTGGAAAATTCCCAGCTTCGAAAGTGGCTCGCGGTCGACCGCGAGTTTTCCACGGTCGACCTCCATTCACTCCAACAGCTAGTTTTGGTACAGAATCAGATTTCTCATTCTTGGGTTTTTTGGTCTTTTCCTTTGGAGTTTTGGCTGAGATTTTTGGAGGCTATAAATACCCCCTTGCTCTCATCCTTCATAGTTATCTAAGAAGTTTTTAAACAAGAGTTTAACAAGGGTTTAAATTTGTTTAAAGTGTGTTTATAAGCTTTTAAGCATTTGAGTGTTTCGGTTTTGTGAATCAATTCCATAAGAGCTTGAGAAGATCATCTATTGAAGTTTGAGCTTCTAACTATTCTCCCTCCACCTCTTGATCTATTGAGAAGATTTCTAAACTCTTATCTAGCTTTACATTTGCATAGTTATTTGATTATCTTTCTTTAAAGCTAGTTGTTATATTAAGTTTAGATTTGATTTTATTTACTCTCATTGTTACACACACCCACATGAGCTTATCGTATTTTCATACATAGTATATTTAGGTTGGTGAGAGTTGTAACAATTGAGTATAAGCTTTCATTGTGTTCTCATCTATAGTAGAGAACAAACATTTATTATATTAAGCCTAATTGTGAGGATAAACTTTGTAATACACTTGTACACCGAGAGAAATGTGTGGCGAGAGTCGGGGATAGTCCCAAGAGGAGTGGCGTCGGTTGACGAACCTAGGGAGAGGTTGTATCCGAGCACTTGAGGGAGACACGTCTAGTTCAACACTTGAGAGGGTGTAGAGTGGGATTACAAGAGTGTGTTAGTTGTAGAGTTTTCGGTAAACTAAAAAACCGTATTATGTGGTGTAAACATTATTCGGGTGAATGTAGAAAACCCGGTTATGATAGTGGAGATCTCCTCGAGGTGAGGAGCGGAGACGTAGGTCGTGGGGACCGAACTCCGTAATCATATTGTTTGTTTGTGATTGCATTGGCGCACTTATTTTTATGTTCATATCTTATATCTCCTTTGTTTATTGCTTGTTGATTATATTGCCCACTATCTAGTTTAGATTGTTTACCCTTGTGTTAATTATATATCCTTGCATATATCTCATAGTGTATCTCATTGCTAGGATATATTCATTTGTTCATATTGCTTATCCTAGCTCTTTTATCTTGTTGTATTTTATACTTGCTAGGATAACTTATTAATTACTTTTAATTGGCATAAAATCAGATTAGATTAGCATAAGACCCTAATTAACCCCCCTCTAGGGTCTAACAACTCATACGTTCCTGAACGATTTGATTCCCCAACACCGTCTTTCCCGCAAAAGACGTGGTTGTTTGATAATGGCCTACCAAGTGACATGCCTTTATCCAAATAGTGGCCTACCATGAGATGTACTGCTATTTCGGGTTCATCTTTGCCCCAAGAGAAGATAAATCAGGGTTCATTCTTTCCCCAAGAGAAGACAAATCAGGGTTTGTCTTTGCCCCAAGAGAAGACAAATCAGGGTTTGTCTTTGCCCTCCCCAAGAGAAGACAAATCAGGGTTTGTCTTTGCCCCAAGAGAAGACAAATCAGGGTTTGTCTTTGCCCCAAGAGAAGACAAGCTTCTCCTCATTTGTCTTTGCCCCAAGAGAAGACAAATCAGGGTTTGTCTTTGCCCCAAGAGAAGACAAGCTTCTCCTCAAGACTCCAATGGGTATACGAGTATAAACTGTTCCCTTTCCTCTGACTGGTATACGAGGCTAAACTACTCCTTACCTCCAACTGGTATACAAGACTAAATTGTTCCCTTTCCTCCGACTAGTATACGAGGCAAAACTATTCCCTTTCCTCCAACCGGTGCATGAGGCTAAACTGCTCATTTCCTCCAACCGGTGCACGAGGCTAAATTGTTCCCTTTCCTCCAATGGGTATATGAGTATAAACTGCCCCTTTCCTCTAACTAGTACATGAGGCTAAACTGTTCCCTCTCCTCCAACCGGTGCACGAGGCTAAACTAACCCCTTACCTCCAACTGGTGTATGAGGCTAAACTGTTCCTTACCTTTAACGGGAAGTTCCTAGAGAATATTCTTAAGGATAACCCATCAACCTCCAACTGGTGAATGAGGCTAAACTGTTCCTTATCTTTGACGAAAAGTTCCTAGAGAATATTCTTAAGGATAACCCGGCAATCTCCAACTGGTGTACGAGGCTAAACTATTCCCTTTCCTCTAACCAGTGCATGAGGCTAAATTGCTCCCAATCCTCCAACCGGTGCACGAGGCTAAACTGCTCCCTTTCCTCCAACCGGTGCACGAGGCTAAACTATTCCCTTACCTCCAATCGGTGCACGAGGCTAAACTATTCCATTTCCTCCAACCGGTGCATGAGGCTAAACTGCTCCATTTCCTCCAACTGGTGCACGAGGCTAAACTACTCACTTTCCTCCAACCGGTGCACGAGGCTAAACTACTCCCTTTCCTCCAACCGGTGCACGAGACTAAACTACTCACTTTCCTCCAACCGGTGCACGAGGTGAAACTGCTCCTTTCCTCTGACTGGTATACGAGGTTAAACTGCTCCCTACGTCCAAACGCCTCAAATAGCTAAGGATAGCGGAGAAATCTTAGCATTGAGCCTAAGAGAAGCTCCTCGACAACTTACCATGTTAAAGGCAAGAGCATGGCTAGTCCAACTCAAAGGGCAGTTGGTAAAGACAAACCAAGTCTGTTGATAACTGATGGTTTGCTAAAAATCCTAATTCAATCTCGCCGAGTTCAATTGGAAGGCGCCTTGCTCCATATGAGCAGTGATCACTTTATAAGTTTTCATATCCAAAGTGTTCCAAACCCCATGCGGTCTGATTCAGGTCTGAAAACTTTAGAGAGGGTTCTGTAGGCAATAAAAATTATCTTTAATCCCTATCAGAGAACTTCAGAATAAGACTGCTAAAACCTCGCCCGAAATAGCTAAAAGGGGGAAAACACTGATATCTCTCAAACCGAAAGTAATTTGGCAAAACAGATAGGAGCAAACCGAACCTTATTGGGTGGGTTTGGTTGGCTCCATCTCGTCGAGATAGTCAATTTTCATATATAATTCGTCAAATTTCGACTTACGGTTTGGAAGTTATGATCTGTTCTTCGTGACATGTTCTGGAGCTCGCCTGCATAAGTCAAGCTCGCCTGCAGAGCTCGCCTGCATGATCCAGGCTCGCTTGAAGGCTGAAGCTCGCCTGTAAAGGCTGAAGCTCCCCTGCAAGGAAGTTCGTCTGTAAGGTTAGAGCTCGCCTAGCAGCATTGAAGCTCGCCTGAGTGAGATTCGCCTGCACAGATTCGCCTGCACAGCTCACCTGCACAGCTCACCTACACAGCTTCCCCTGCACAGGCTCGCCTACACAGGCTCGCCTACACAGGCTCGCCTGCACATTGAATTAAGATCGCCTGAAGGCCTTGATAATTATATTTTATTATAATTTTATACCCTCATTATCTATTTTTAATGAATAAATATACCACTAATAATTGTTTTTATCTTTAATTACAGGTTAATGAAGAATAAAGCCCAAAAATCTCATCTCTCAACAAAGCCCATGAATTAATGAAGAATATATGCAAATACATGAAAGAGCCCAAGAATGAAGAATATATGCAAATACATGAAAGAGCCCAAGCCCAAGTCCAAAAGCCTAAAGCCAAAGCCAAAGCCAAATGAAGAGAAAATCAGTGGATTGCAAAAGGAGGGATATGGGTATCGATGCCAGCATCGATGTCAGCATCGATACCTGTATCGATACCAGCATCGATATTGGTATCGATACCTACGTCGTTCTGTTATAGATCAAAGGCTGAAATTTGCTTGTTTTGGATAAGATTTTAATCCAAGGGCTCTCATTCACTGATGTTTACTATAAATAGGGGTAGAGAGTGAGGGGTTGATGGTGTGAAAATTTTTATAACTCTATTTGGAGAGGATGACCACTCTTAATTGAGAAGGCCTTCCAAATTTGTAACTTTTGTTACAATTAATAAAATAATTTTTTCACCACTTTAAAATTTTCTTCTCTTTGTTGGATGATGAAGATGAAGATGAAGATTAATTTGGAGGTTTGTTTTTCCTTATTTTCTCTTTTATTTCTCTTTTATTGCTTATTAGTTTAGATTTATTTTCATGCTTGTAGTTAGATTTTATTTTCTTGTTTAAATAGCCAAGTCGCTAGAACCCTCTTACCTTAGATTTATTTCATGCTTGTAGATTAGATTTATTTCATACTTATAGAGTCGATTTATTTTCTTATATTTAATTCTTATAATTTATTTTGTAGTTTAGATTTTGTAATTTATTTTATAGTTAGATTTTAATTTCTTGCGCTATTCACCTTGAGGCTAAAACCCTCTTGGGTTTAGTTTTCCTTGTTTATTTTTATTTTTTTTTGATTCGCCTTTAGGCTAGAACTCTCTAGAGAATCACCCTTTTCTAAGAAGTGGTTCAATTTTAGATTACCCATATCTTTAATTAAATCCATCATCTTTACTTTCTTGAATTTTATTTTTCATTCTTGATTTTTATTTGTTTCTTGATTTTTCCTTCTTACCTTGTTGATCACATTTATTTTTTTTTACCACTTCCACTCTCAACTATATTCATTTACACAATTATTTTTATTCTCTCTATCTCTCCACAATCACACTTATTCTTCACTCCTATTTGTCACACACACACAACATAAGAGCCGATTTATATTTTCTCCTACAAAATACCTTCCTCGTGGGATCAATAACTTTTTATACTATAACTTGATTAGTTGTGCACTTGTAACATTTTGGGTACATGTTTATGCCGCATTAAGTTTTTGGCGCCGTTGCCGGGGATGGTGCTTAAGTTGGTTTTAATTATTTTGGTTCTTTAACTTGTGTGTTTCTTATGAAAGAACTACTTGGAGATTAAAGATTAAGGATTGGAGATTAAGGATTTGGAGATTCGCTTGTGGTAAGTCTTCTTCCTAATATTTTTAATTCCACATCTTTAGTTAGTTTCTCACAATTAGTGATAATTAGGATCTAAAAAAAGATTTTATTTTCATTTACCATAATAAAATTCACCCTCCACTTTGATATTGACTAACAAGATAATAAATCCAAACAATTTTCTCCCTTCTCATTTGTCTGATTGCTAACCCTAAAAAAAGATTTTCTTTTACCATCCTTTTTAGTCGCTTTTAATTCCTAGGGTTGCATTTCATATAGTTAGTAGGAATTAACAAAAGTGATTTGAGCATCTTGGTTTGGCACACACTTGAAAATATTTTTAAGGGCAAAATCCCACAATCAAGATAAGGTGAGGGATTTCATCACCATTTTCTTAGCCCAAAAATCACAAATTCCTCACTACATAACCCAAGCCTAATAAAACTTATTAGACGTTGGCCATAAGGAATCGAGCTCAATAAGGAACAAAGAATCTTTAGGTGAAACTGTTTAAGTTTCCTTGGATTAGTTGGTGTCTAAGGTAAGGTTTAAGGGTTGCGTAAAGCGCTCTGTAAGGAACGAGGTATTTAATCGATCTCTGATCAACCTTTGTTCCTATCCTTACCTGGCTAACTAACAGAGTAAAACTTTTATCTTTTCGCTTAAGGAATTTTTGGTTAGGAGCTGGTCTTGCTGAGTTAGGCTTAACCCTAGAGTTAGCATAATTGAAAAGTGATTGTTTTTATTTGTTTTCCCTTTTTCTTCAAATAAAATAAAATAAAATAAAAAACTAACTTTTATTTTTTCTTAAAAAAAGTATAAAAAGAAATTGTATTTGGTGCATGCAAAACGTGGATTAGGGACAATACACATCGATAAATTCGTTTTGAACAAATGGCTAATCCACATGTTTTTCAAAATTTATATTATCCCAATAGGATTGAAATCCCCAATGAAGCTCAGGAGTTTGTAGAGAGCCCATCTCAGTATTCAGTGAATGATCCATTTTTTTAACCTACAACCTAGGCTGGGTAAGTTACATAAACATTGCATGGAATCAGGGAAACCACTCCAGAACTCAAAACTTCACTCCCTCTTCGACCCAATATTTTCCTAGGGGAAATACAGTTCCTTTCAATTCTCATCCACAATTTCAACAACCTAGTCTGTCACATCAAAATCAGACTCATCATCATTAAGTTATAACTCACACTCCTCTTGATACAGATCATTGATAATCACATTTTATTACAGTTTTATACCCTCATTATCTATTTTATATGAATAAATATACCACTAATAACTGTTTTTATGTTTAATTGCAGGTTAATGAAGAATAAATCTCAAATTCCTATCTCTCAACAAAAAGCCCATGATTAAATGAAGAAATGAAGCCAATTGGAAAATCAATTTCCAAATTATCCAAAAGCCCAAGCTAAGAAAAAGAAGAAAAGCCCAAGAAATGCCAAAGCCCAAAATAAATACATGAAGAAATCAAGAAGCCCAAAAGCCCAAGCAAAAGCCCAAAATCCAAGTCCAAAAGCCAATAGAAGAGGAACTCTGCGGACAGCAAAAGGAGAAGGGCAGGCATCGATGCCTGCATCGATGGCGGCATCGATGCCTGCATCGATACCGATATCGATGCCTGCATCGATGCCTGTATCGATGCCTGCATCGATACGCTGGGCAGTCTGTTACGAATCTAAGGCTGAAATTTGTTGTTTTTGGATAAGATTTCAATCCAATGGCTCTCATTCACTGATGTTTACTATAAATAGGGGTAGAGAGTGAGGGGTTAGAGGTGTAAAAAATTTTGTAACTCTATTTGGAATTTTTGTAAACTCCTTTTGGAGAGGAGGGCTACTCTTAATTGAGAAGGCCTTCCAAAAATTGTAACTTTAGTTGCAATTAATAATAATAATTTTTTCACCACTTTAAATATTTCTTCTCTTTGTTGGATGATGAAGATGGAGATGAAGAATTATTTAGAGGTTTGCATTTTCTTTCCTTTTTCTCTTTTATTTCCTTTTTATTGCTTATTAGTGTAGATTTATTTCTATGCTTGTAGTTTAGATTTTATTTTCTTGTTAAATAGCCAAGAGGCTAGAACCCTCTTGCCTTAGATTTATTTCATGCTTATAGAATAGATTTAATTTCTTGCATTTAATTCTTGCAATTTTATTTTGTAGTTTAGATTTTGCACTTTATTTTGTAGTTAGATTTTAATTTCTTATACTATTCACCTTGAGGCTAGAACCCTCTTGGGTTTAGTTTTTCTTTTTGTTTATTTTTATTTTGTTTGATTCGCCTTTAGGCTAGAACCCTCTAGGGAATCACCCTTTTCTAAGAAGTGGGTTCAATTGTAGATTACCCATATCTATAATTGAATCCACCATCTTTAATTTCTTGCATTTTCTTTTATTCTTGAATTTTATTTTCTTTATTCTTGATTTTTATTTTCCTTTTCCTTCTTGCCTTATTGATCATATTCATTCTTTGTCACATCCACTCTCACTTATATCTCGTGCCGATTTACACACTATCACTTCCACTCTCTCTATCTCTCCACAATCACATTCACTTATCACTCCTACTTGTCACACACACAACATAAGAACCGATTTTATATTTTCTCCTACAAAACACCTTCCTCGTGGGATCGATATCTTAAATACTATAACTTGACACGGTTGTGCACTTGCAACCTTTTTGGTACATGTTTATGCCGCATCAAGTTTTTGGCGCCGTTGCCGGGGAAGGTGCTTAAGTAGGTTTTAATTATTTTGGTTCTTTAACTTGTGTGTTTTTTGTGAAGGAAACGCTTGGAGCTTGAAGATCGCGGATTGGAGAGCTAGGATTTGAAGATTTGCTTTCGGGTAAGTCCTCTTTCTAGTTTTTAAATTCCACCCTTTAGCTACTTCTTCACAATTAGAGACAATTAGGACTTAAAAAAAAGAAAGAATTTTATTTTTTTACCATAATAAAATTCATCCTCCACTTTGACATTTACTAACAAGATAATAAATTCAAACAAATCCCCCCTTCTCATTTGTTTGATTGTTAACCCTAATTAAAAAAAAAGATTTTTCTTTTCCATCCTTTTTAGTTGCTTTTAATTCATAGGGTTGCATTTCATATAGTGTAGGAATTCACCAAGTGATTTGAGCATCTTGATTTGACACACACTTAAAAATATTTTTAAGGGCAAAACCCCATAATCAAGATAAGGTGAGGGATTTCATCACCCTTTCCTTAGCCCAAAAATCACTAATTCCTCACTACACCACCCAAGCCTAATAAAACTCATTAGACGTTGGCCCCTAAGGATTCGAGCTCAATAAGGAACAAGAAATCCTTAAGTGAACCGGTTTAAGTTTTCTCAGATTAGTTGGTGTCTAAGGCAAGGTTTAGGGGTTGCGTAAAGCGCTCCGCAAGGAAAGAGGTACTTAATTGATCTTTGATCACCCTCTAGTACTATCCTTACCTGGCTAACTACCTGGGTAAAACTTTGATCTTTTCACTGTAGGAGTTTTTGGTTAGGAGCTGGTCTAGTTGAGTTAGGCTAAACCCTAGAGTTAGAGTTGATTGAAAAGTGATTGTCTTGATTTGTTTTAGTTAGGATTTTTCTTTTTCTTTATCTTCTCAAAAAAAAAACTAATTTAAGAAAAAAAATAAAAAGAAATATTTTGGTGTATGCAACAGTGGATTAGGGATAATACACATCGATTAATTCGCTTTGAACCAATCATAGAAATGGAGCATCCTAATCCACCCGTTCTTCATGATATGTGCTATCCCATTAGGAATGCAATCCCCTCATGCATTAGGCTCCCCGAAACAAATGGAATAAGTTTTGAGCTTAGACCGCAATACATAAACATGCTTCCCAAATTCCTTGGTAATGAAACAGAAGACGCATATATTTTTATTTCGGAATTTGAGGAAGTGTGTATTATGATTAAAATGAGAGAATTAAATGAAGATGCGGTTAAGCTTAGATTTATTCCATTTGCTCTTAAGGATAAAGCTAAAAAATGGCTGTACAGCTTACCAACAAATTCCATCTCAACTTGGGATGAATTTGTCACCGTTTTTCTTAAGAAATTTTTTCCTATTCATAAAACGGTAAAGCTTAGGAACAGCATTCAAAACTTTAAAATTATCCCGGGAGAACCTTTTTGGAAGTATTTTGACCGATTTAAAGATCTTCTCATCCAATGTCCTCATCACGGTTTAGAGAAATGGCGATTGTGCCAAATAATTTATGAGGGATTAGATTATTCTGCAAAAACTTCCTTAGAATCAATGTGCCACGGGGATTTTATGAGGAAAAATGCTGATGAAGCTTGGGAGTTTTTGGAGAGTCTTTCTGAAAAAACAATGCAATGGGAACAGTGCGATGACAGGGTTTCATCAGTTCCCCATTCTAAGTCTAGTGGTCTTTCCTTGGAGTCAAACATTGCTTCTGAAGCGAAGATGGCGACAATTCTGCGGAGGTTAGAAGCCTTAGAAATTAAGGAACGAGCTCCAGCTCAACTCAATCATGTTTCTTTCCCAGGATGTCATAATTGTCAGTCTCCTACCCACGTTTCAGAGGAATGCCCTCTCCTAGGAAATAACAACGCAATAGAACAGATGAACGCTGCATTCCAGCACCCTAGAAATGATCCATTTTCTCCAACCTACAATCCAGGTTGGAGAAATCATCCCAACTTTGCATGGAATCTAGGAAATTCTCCCGGAACTCAAAATTTCACTCCCGCTTCGACCCAACATTTTCCTAGGGGAAACACAGTTCCATTCAATTCTCATTCACAATTTCAACAACCCAATCTGCCGTATCAAAATCAGTCTCCTCCTCATCAAGCTGTAATTCAAACTCCTCACAATCCAGATCAAGATAAACGTCTCAATGTCTTGGAAAGGGGTTTAGAAACCATAATTAAGGCCTCTACTCAAACCACGAATATGTTGACTCAAACATCTAGCACGTTGAATTCCTTCATGCAATCAACCGGACAAATGCTCAACTCCAACACTCAAGCTATAGCTAGATTAGAATCCCAACTTGGTCAACTAGCTAGTGCCGTGAGTGAAAGAGAGAAAGGAAAATTTCCGAGTCAACCCGTGGTCAACCCTAATAACACAGGATGCAGTTCATCCTATGAAGCTCAAGTGAATGCAATCCATTCACTTCGGTCAGGTAGACAGGTCGATAATCAAGTGAGAACTCCGCCAAGTCAAACTCTTGATCCTGTACAAATTCCTTCTCCTTCTCCTTCTGATGAATCTATTCAACAATCACTCCCCTCAGATGACCAAGAACCTGAACCCGAACCTGAGCCTGCTTTTGATAGATTTAGACCGGTTGCTCCCTTTCCAGATAGACTCAGGTCTAGGAAACACTCTCCTCAGGAGGAGAAAATCCTAGAGACATTCAAGCAGGTTAAGGTCAACATTCCTCTCTTAGATGTAATTGAACAAATTCCATCTTATGCTAAATTTTTAAAAGAATTGTGCACTAAGAAGAGGAGAATAAATGTCCCAAAGAAAGTCTTTTTAGCCGCCAATATCAGTGAAATGCTGTCAAATCCCATACCTTTGAAACGTAAAGATCCAGGTTCCCCCATCATTTCATGTATCATTGGTAATACTCACATTGATAAGGCGCTTTTAGACTTAGGGGCCAGTGTCAATTTGCTTCCATATTCAGTCTATCAGCAATTGGGTCTAGGTGTACTGAACCCAACCAAATGCACCTTACAGTTGGCTGATAGATCTGTCAAGGTCCCTATGGGTGAGTTAGAGGATGTTCTGATTAAGGTTGGAGATTTTATTTTTCCAGTAGATTTTGTAGTCTTGGAAACACAGCCTGTTTCCAATCCCAAAGGACAGACACCTGTCATCTTAGGACGACCGTTCTTAGCCACTTCTAATGCTCTCATCAACTGTAGAACTGGTCAAATGAAGCTGTCCTTTGGGAATTTGACTGCTGATCTCAACATTTTTAATCCAGGGGACCAACCAAATAATCAGCCTCTAGAAATAAACTACATTCAGGAAAGATCAGAAGAAGAAGAAGAAGAAGAAGAGTGTGATTTAAGTTTTGAGGAAATTTTTGATGAAGAGTTAGAGTTTTTAGAAGAAGCAGATCAGGTCCTTGAGAATAATAAAACTGTGTTAAACATTTGCTGCTTTGAATTAAATTTTGAAGAACTCTTTCTTGATGAACTTAGATTCTTGGAGAATAATCAACAACCAAATTTTCAGAACTTCACAGAAGAATTGGTTGTTAGAAAACAAAACTTCACAGTACAAGAGTCTAAGTTCATTAAGAAATACAAAATGCATGACACCAATAATACCTACCTTACCTTGTTGCAAGAATTATTGAACACCCCGAAATGCTTAAAAATTCACATTATTGATTATATCATTCTGAATTTGTTTAAAATCCGGGGAAGAATTTTCAACAGTAAGGTAGGATTCAATGTAGAACAGGAACTCTTCATGTTGAATATTTCATTCTACATTGTTTATTTTGTTTATTTCAGAATAATAAAAAGAATTTATTCTTCTCTCATTTGAGAGTTTCTTGTTCAGTTGCTTAAAAGAAAAAGAAAAAAAAAGAGAAAAAAAAGAAAAAAAAAGAATCTTTAATTGCAGGTTAGTGAAGAATAAAGCCCAAGATCTCTTATCTCAACAAAAACCCATGAATTAAATGAAGAACACAAGCAAGAGTCAAAAATCCCAAGCCCAGAATCAAGCCGAGTAGCCTGTAGAAGCCGGAGAAAATAAAAAAATTAAATATGAAAAAAAATGTATCAAGATAGTTGGCTGCAAAGAAACGACGATATCTCTCAATCCGGAAGGCGGAATTTAACATATAATATATGAAAATCGCCTATCTCGACGAGACGAAGCTATCCGTGAAATCAGAATTTGGAAATAGTAGGCATCGTTGTTGGCATCGATGTGGGCATCGATGCTGGCATCGATACCTGCATCGATGCCTGCATCGATGCCAGATTACTGTAGCGCGCGTCAATGGCTGATTTTGCTTGTCTTGGGGCTCAAGTTTGATCCAATGGCTCTCATTCACTGATGTTTACTATAAATAGGGGTAGAGAGTGAGGGGTTAGAGGTGTGAAAATTTTGTAAACTCCTTTTGGAGAGGAGGGCTACTCTTAATTGAGAAGGCCTTCCAAAATTGTAACTTTAGTTGCAATTAATAATAATAATTTTTTCACCACTTTAAATATTTCTTCTCTTTGTTGGATGATGAAGATGGAGATGAAGAATTATTTAGAGGTTTGCATTTTCTTTCCTTTTTCTCTTTTATTTCCTTTTTATTGCTTATTAGTGTAGATTTATTTCTATGCTTGTAGTTTAGATTTTATTTTCTTGTTAAATAGCCAAGAGGCTAGAACCCTCTTGCCTTAGATTTATTTCATGCTTATAGAATAGATTTAATTTCTTACATTTAATTCTTGCAATTTTATTTTGTAGTTTAGATTTTGCACTTTATTTTGTAGTTAGATTTTAATTTCTTATACTATTCACCCTGAGGCTAGAACCCTCTTGGGTTTAGTTTTTCTTTTTGTTTATTTTTATTTTGTTTGATTCGCCTTTAGGCTAGAACCCTCTAGGGAATCACCCCTTTTCTAAGAAGTGGGTTCAATTGTAGATTACCCATATCTATAATTGAATCCACCATCTTTAATTTCTTGCATTTTCTTTTATTCTTGAATTTTATTTTCTTTATTCTTGATTTTTATTTTCCTTTTTCCTTCTTGCCTTATTGATCATATTCATTCTTTGTCACATCCACTCTCACTTATATCTCGTGCCGATTTACATCACATTCACTTATCACTCCTTCTTGTCACACACACAACATAAGAACCGATTTTATATTTTCTCCTACAAAACACCTTCCTCGAGGGATCGATATCTTAAATACTATAACTTGACACGGTTGTGCACTTGCAACCTTTTTGGTACATGTTTATGCCGCATCAATCATGATGATCGTCTCAATATTTTGGAAAAAGGTTTTGAAATCATAATTAAGGCCTCCACACTAGCCACAAATATGTTAACTCAAACATCCGACACGATGAACTCCTTTGTGCAATCAACCGAACTCATACTTGACTCTAACACTCAAGCCATAGCTAGATTAGAAACCCATATTGATCAACTAGCTAGTGTCATAAGTGAAGGAGAGGAAGGAGAAATTCTGAGTCAACCCGTGGTCAATCCTAAGGACACTCAAATGAATGCACTGCAGTAAGGAAAACAGGTCGATAATCAGGAAAGAACATCTTTAAGCCAAATTATTGTTCTAATTCACTCTCCTTCTGATAACTCAATTCAGGAAAGACCAGAGGAAGAAGAAGAAGAGTCAGATCCAAGTTCAGGAAAGACCAGAGGAAGAAGAAGAAGAGTCAGATCCAAGTTTTGAGGAAATTTTTGGTGAGGAGCTGAAAATATTAGGAGAAGCTGAGGAAATTTTTGGTGAGGAGCTGAAAATATTAGGAGAAGCAGATCAGGTTTGTCAAAATAAGGAAACCGTGTTAAACAATTATTGCTTTGAACTAAATTTTTAAGAACTCTTTCTTGATGAACTAAGATTTTTGAAAAATAAATAACAACCAAATTTTTACACATCAACCATGAATCTTGGGGTTGAGGAAATTGTTAAAGAAAAATTGGTTGTTAGAGAACAAACATTCACAAATCAAGAATCTAAGTCCAATATGCATGACACCAATAATACCTATCTTCCATTGCCACAAAAATCATTGAACACCCCGGAATGCTTGAAATTTCAGCACATTATTGATTATATCAATTTGAAATTGTTTAAAACCCGGGAAAGAATTTTTAGCAATAAAGTAGGATTCAATGTAGAACATGAGCTCTTCATGTTGAATATTTTATTCTACATTGTTTATTTTATTTATTTTAGCATAATAAAATATTCTCTTATTTTAGAGTTTCTTGTTCAGTTGTTAAAAAAGATAAAAAAGATAAAAAAAAGAAAAAAAAAAGAAAAAAAAAGAAGAATAAAATTTTGATTCTATCCTCCTCAGACCAATGGTAATTGCAGATTTTTATCAACTGATTAAATGTAAGTACTTTACTTCTTATCTACTTTACTTTGTGCATCATAGAGTTTGAATTGAGGACAATGCAAAATTTAGGTGTGGGGGGTGGGAATTAGTTATTTTTTTCTCTTTATTTTACCTTTTTAGTTGCATTTTTGTTATTTTTTTCCTTTTCCTTTAAAAAAATTATAAAAATATTGTCACTTACCAAATTGATAGAGTTATGTAATAATTGATTTATTTGATAAATTTTAAAATTTTCTAATCCCTAGTTTGTTATTTACTCAAGTTTATCTTTTATGATAACTCTAAATAAATTCCTTAAGAAATGATTTTGAAAGCAGTATACTTTACTTAAGCCTTAACTTAGATTTTTATTTAAAATAATGGAATTTATGCATGCTTAGCTTAGAATTGAAAATAATTTTTTAAAGTATCTTGATTTATATATTTTTTAGAATATATATACATATACATATTGAAAAAAAAAATTAAAAAGAAGAGTGCGAAAAATGGGCAAAAAAAAAAATAAAAAACTCTTGAATTCAAGGTAATTCTATCTTATAAAGCCTAAGCTGACCAAGTAATTATGCCCAAGAAGTATTTCCATACTTAATGACCTAAGCCCAATTAGGTTGGGATTCATTGGCCCAAAACTCGTTAAATGGTTACTTAGAAAGGCCGTTAAAGTAGAAAAAATCAAAACTTTTAAATTAAATTTCTAAGTTTGGCTTAGTTTTGTATTGCTACAATGAGAAGATTTTCTTGGAAATTTACCTTAGAGTTATATATAAAAACGTTTTCTTGAGTGATAACTAGTTTCAATTAGATTATCTAAAATTATCAAGTAAATTTAGTTATTGACTTCTTTAATTTGGCAAGTTGACCGAATTTTGTGGGTATATTCACTGCAAACCCTCACGAGACTATAACTCGCTCACTAGGGTAACCTATGGGTTTAAAGACTTGTTGTATGCGCTAAATACAATCGTGATTCCTGCGAAAGTGAGTTAGGATTTTTTTTCTTTCTTTGCTAGAGGACTAGCAAAAGTTTAGGTGTGGGGGTATTTGATAATCACATTTTATTATAATTTTATATCCTCATTATCTATTTTTAATGAATAAATATACCACTGATAATTATTTTTATCTTTAATTACAGGTTAATGAAGAATAAAGCCTAAAAATCTCATCTCTCAATAAAGCCCATGAATTAATGAAGAATATATGCAAATACATGAAAGAGCCCAAGCCCAAGTCCAAAAGCCCAAGAATTAATGAAGAATATATGCAAATACATGAAAGAGCCCAAGCCCAAGTCCAAAAGCCCAAAGCCAAAGCCAAATGAAGAGAAAATCAACGAATTACAAAAGGAGGGATACGGGTATCGATGCCAGCATCGATACCCGTATCGATACCAGCATCGATGCTGGTATCGATACCTAAGTCGTTTTGTTACAGATCAAAAGCTAAAATTTGCTTGTTTTGGATAAGACTTCAATCCAAGGGCTCTCATTCACTGATGTTTACTATAAATAAGGGTAAAGAGTAAGGGGTTAAGGGTGTGAAAATTTTTGTAACTCCATTTGGAGAGGAGAGTCACTCTTAATTGAGAAGGCCTTTCAAATATATAACTTTTGTTACAATTAATAAAATAATTTTTTTACCACTTTAAATTTTTTTTTCTCTTTGTTGGATTATGAAGATGAAGATGAAGATTAATTTGGAGGTTTGTTTTTCTTATTTTCTCTTTTATTTCTCTTTTATTGCTTATTAGTTTAGATTTATTTCCATGCTTGTAGTTAGATTTTATTTTCTTGTTTAAATAGCCAAGAGGCTAGAACCCTCTTGCCTTAGATTTATTTCATGCTTGTAGATTAGATTTATTTCATGCTTATAGAGTAGATTTATTTTCTTGCATTTAATGCTTACAATTTATTTTGTAATTTAGATTTTATAATTTATTTTGTAGTTAGATTTTAATTTCTTGCACTATTCACCTTGAGGCTAGAACCCTCTTGGGTTTAGTTTTTCTTTTTGTTTATTTTTATTTTCTTTGATTCGCCTTTAGGCTAGAACCCTCTAGGGAATCACCCTTTTCGAAGAAGTGGTTTAATTTTAGATTACCCATATCTTTAATTGAATCCATCATCTTTACTTTCTTGAATTTTATTTTTTATTCTTGATTTTTATTTGTTTCTTGATTTTTCCTTCTTACCTTGTTGATTACATTTATTTTTTTACCACTTCCACTCTCAACTATATTCATTTACACAATTATTTTCATTCTCTCAATCTCTCCACAATCACACTTATTCTTCACTCCTATTTGTCACACAGACACAACATAAGAACTGATTTATATTTTCTCCTACAAAATACCTTCATCGTGGGATCGATAACTTTTTATACTATAACTTGATTAGTTGTGCACTTATAACATTTTGAGTACATGTTTATGCTGCATTAGGCATAGCTTGCCTGACAGCTCGAAGCTTGCCTGTTTGGCTGACTCGCCAGCACGAAGGTTCGAGCTCGCCTGAAGACCAAGCTCGCCTGACAGCCTGCACCTTGCTTGCACAGACAAAGCTCTCCTAACAACTAGAAACCCGCCAGCATTGTAAACCGCCCACTTTGAGTATGAGAACAGTCACATCAGTGGTCAAATCTCACGAATCAAGGGAGAAAGCATGGCGCTCCTCGCTTAGCAAGAATAGGGCGGCTGACAGGACCCCCTAAGTGGTGACATCCCACAGCTAGGGCGGTTGGCTCCCTCACCCCTACTAGTTGTCAAATCCCACAAATCAATGGATGACTCATACCATCCCTTGCCTATTTAAAGCCATTTTCAGCCAACGTGAAAAGGGTTGGTTGGCTGCTGCTTGCTTGGCTGGCTAATCTTCCAAAAGTTGAACCTTGACTCATTTGCTAAAGGCTCCCTCATTTGAAGAGACTCGTCTGAACTCTGAGACTTGAGGCTCTTAGGTTCTTCGCAAGCTCTTGCATAGTAGCTCTTTGCAGACTCGTCTGAACTCTCAGACTTGAGGCTCTTAGGCTCTTTGGAAGCTCTTGCATGGTAGCTCTCTCCAAGCAGTCAGTCGACAAGCAAAAGCCCCCCGTTTGGCTTCGGGTATAGTCGAACTCGATCAGCACAAGCTTCTAATGCGTACTGAAGCTTGCCCGCAACTTCGATCGGATCGTCCAAGGGAAGCAAACTCGGCGCGAGAACCGAGGGAGGCGTCCTATTGCTACCAAAGACCCCACGTTAAACAAGAAGGTCATTCCCTCCGCTTCTGTTGTAATTTCGATTCATTAGTTTGTAATAAGCTACTCTTATCAATACAAACGAAATTCCTGTTTCGGGAGATCAAAATTTACACCTACAATTATATCATTCGAGAGTTAATTATAAAACTGAACAAAACTAGGCATATGAAATATCAAACCAGACGTCTGAAGAAAAGAACCAGATGTATTTGTACAACAATAAAAAATCAGTGCTTCTGTCATTTAAATTCATACATCTCCTATTCCCATCTAGGCATCTAAAATAAAGTTTAGCTAGTGTCAGAGCATTAGACGTTTGATCACAAATCAGATGTCTGATGTTGTGCACCAGATGACTTGATTCGTCGTTGCTGCTGTTGTTTTGATCCAATCACCTCGTTCCTTCATTGTTTAACCTTGAATTTTCTCATGACTCTTACGAACTATGATAGGGATCATAATCACATGTTTCTACAATGTCTCTAAAATCAAATATTTAGAAAATAAAGGAAACTATCTATAAACTTTCTCAATTCTAACATTTGTGTTTGTGTAAATCCTATTAGATTTGATCGAATCTACTCCAAAACATCAAGGAAAATATTAGAAAAGAATTCCAATAATTTTAGCATGAATTAATGTGCTATACTCAGCCGAGGTCCCATCGGAGCCATCGTGCTTTGTGGCCTTAACATCAAAAGGTCCCGTGTCAATTTCCCTAACGATCTCAAATGCAGGGACGACCATAGTTTCCTCTTCGTTCCTGAAAGATCGACTACCTTAGCCTAAAGAAGCTGTCACTCATTAGTAAGGGCATCTACCCTATTAGAAGCAATTTTACATTCGTTAATTACCCATTTGAAATGGCCTTTAAGATTATGATACATCTCAGCCAAACCAATGAACTCATGATGAGTGGCTTCATAGCGAACAAGTACAAGATGAGTTATCAACATGAACAAGTACAAGATGAGTTCAAGGCATCAAAAAGTAAAGAAGATGAAGAGCTTATGCATCAATGTAATTTTTTACATTTTCTTTACTTAGAAATATTGTACAAGCCTTGATCACTCACATATACACACACATAGAGATTAGAACACATTAACACATGCTTAATATGTTGGTTAACAATAGAAATCCCTTATATTAACCATTAGAGTATTTAGTTAATCATTGGGTCTAAAATATTTCATACATAACATTTTCACCCCTTAGTAGTCGACTAATTAGATTTGTAGTCAACTACTAAAGTCTAAGATCAAAATATAAGTTTCTATAAAATTATAGAGTAGTCGACTACTCAGCTTTGAATTTTGGTTTACAGAACTTTTGTTTTACAGAGTAGTCGACTACAACTAATTATAGTCGACTACTGAGCTTTGAATTTTAATTTCCAGAACTTCTGTTTTACAGAGTAGTCGACTACAACAAATTATAGTCGACTACTTAGCTTCGATTTTTGAATTCTAGACTTTTTGTTTTACAGACTAGTCGACTAATGATCATTATAGTCGACTACTAAGACAGTTTTCTGACATATTTGGATTCAAATTAAAAACAGTTTATAACCGTTTTGTGTACGTTTTGAGGGTTTGAAAGCATGTCTTTTCAAGGCTATAAATAGGTTATATTTTCAGAATTTTGAGTCACGAATTTATATACATAAGATTCAAGTTTTATGTATATTTCAAAAGAAAAATTTCCAGAATTTCACTAAGTGTTGAGAAAAATTATTTTCTGATTTTGCCTTTGATCCTCATTCAATATACAATCAAGATAACCAATTTTCAGAGATTCAAAACATTCCTAGTCACTGCTACACATCACAATAATATCAAGGCTTATAGGAATCAAGTTGCATCAAGACAAGTGTTCTCTCAGGTGTGAGAGGTGTAATCTCTTGGTGAAGAGATTGGATGCAATTTACAGGGACTTGCAAATTGGTCAGGTTTGATGTTTTAATTTTGTAAGTTTTTCAAAATCATAGTGGAACTCTCAAGCGGGATTTGCTTGGGGACTGGATATACACCTGGAAGGTGGAACCAGTATAAAATTCTGTGTTTGTGATTGTTATTTCCTGTGATTGTGCTATTTCTTTACAAATTATAATCTTCTTTGCATTAATTTTTAATAGAATACTATTCCCCCCCCCCCCCTCTAGTGTTTTAGTGTGATTGGATCGGATCCTACATTTGGTATCAGAGCAAGGTTGAAGAAATAACATTTAATTCTGAGTCAAAATCTAAGGAAGGACACTCTACAAATCGTCCATCAATGTTCGATGGACTAAACTACAACTATTGGAAGTGTCGGATGAGGATTTATCTCCAATCAACTGGCTACGAACTTTGGAACGTTGTGGAAACAAAATACGATAAGCCAACTACTCCTTTCACGGAATGGACTACATCTCAAAGGAACAATGCAAATTTGGATTCTAAAGCAATGAATGCCTTGTTTTGCGCTCTTGACAAGAATGAGTTCAACAGGTTGTCAACGGCCACATCCGCATATGATATTTAGCACACACTCGAGGTAACTCATGAAGGTACAAGTAAGGTTAAATAATGTAAAAGTTCTGTTCTTATACACATATTCGAATTATTTAGAATGAAGGAAAACGAGATCATTGAAGAGATGTTTACAAGATTCACCAATATCACAAATTCTCTCATCGGTCTTGGAAAAGAATTCACTCAAGTGGAAATAATGCAAAAGATTCTTCGTTCTCTTACTTTACAATGGGAAAAGGAAGTTACCGCAATAGAAGAAGCAAATGACTTGTCAACTCTTACGGTAGAAAATCTCATTGGACATCTCATGGCCTATGAAGTCCAAATTGAAGATAGAAAGAATGAGGATGAAACAAAGAACAAGAAAGTGATTGTATTCAATACTACTTCGGATAAAGAAGATTCGGATGATGATGAAGAAATGAGTATGTTTACACGCAAATTTAGAAAATTCATAAAACGAGGTAAGTTTAAATCAAAGAATTTAAATTCAAATAACTTACTTTGTTTCAAGTGTAACAAACCAGGACATATGAAGAAAGACTGTCCATTATTGAAAAATAAGCAAAAGTTAAATTACTTCAACAACTTCAACAATATTCAAAGCAACAACAAAAGGAAAGCTTTGGTGGCTACATGGGATGATAGTGATGATTCATCTTCTGATGAAGAAATTAAAGAAAAGGAAAGTACACATATGTGTTTTATGGCACAAGATGAAGCAAGTGATAATGAAGAACTTTTAGATATTTTTAATGAATTATATGAAACTTTTTTGAGATTAAAGGTTTCACATAATTTTCTTAAATGTAAAAATAAAAGATTACATGAAGAAGTTTCTGATTTTAATTCTTCCACTTCTTTTAATTCTCAAATAATTGATTTAAAAGAGGAAAATGAATCATTACTTAAAGAAAATCATGCTTTGTCAAATGAGAATGTTTATCTAAAATCAGAATGCAATGATTTAAAAATTCGCATTAATGTTTCAGATAAAGATATTTCTTCTATTAAATTAAAATATGATGATATATGTTTGAATGTTAGTAAATTCAATAAAGGTAAAGAAAATCTTAAGAGTTTATTTTTATTTCAAAAAGAATCTCGAAAGACAAAAGGTTTGGGTTTTCATGTTAATAATAATATTTTTAAGAAAACTATTTTTGTAAAACCAATAAAGACAAAAGGTTTGGGTTTTCATGTTAATAATAATATTTTTAAGAAAACTATTTTTGTAAAACCAATTTGTAAGTTACATGAACATAATGTTAAAAATAATTCTTTATATGAAAAGAAATCAAAGTATTTATCTATTTGGATTCCTAAGGAATTATCTCCTTTAAAGAAAAAGTGTTATATTTATAATTTTATTAAAGATGTTTGTTTATCAAATACCTTTTTAGGCAAATCAAACTCTTCATGGGTTTGGTTTCCTAACGACTAATTTTATGGACCCAACATAGCATGGGTACCAAAATTATAAATATTTATCATTTTAGGTACCTAAGAAAAATAGGTGAATTTTGGATAGCGGTTGTTCTAAACATCTGACCGGTAATATATAATTGTTGTCATCTTGTCAAAATAAGGATGGTGATACCGTTACTTTTCGAGATAACAACAAAGGGAAGGTCATCGGTATTGGAATTGTCGGTAATCCAAATAAACCTATTATTGATAATGTTTTATTAGTTGATGGTCTTAAACATAATTTGCTTAGTATAAGTCAACTTTGTGATAAATGTTTTAAAATTGTTTTTGAAAAAAAATCTTGCTTAATTTATGATATTGATATGATTACTATATTATTTAAAGGTCAAAGAAAAATAATATATATGTTTTATCTATGAATAACATTTCTAATGAACATTGTCTTCTCGCATCTTCTAATGATTCTATTTTATGGCATAAACGTTTTGGTCATGTTAATTTTAAACATATTTCTAAAATTTCTAAGAATGATTATGTTGAAGGTTTACCTAAGCTTTCTTATAAAGATAACCTTTGTGATGCATTTCAACAAGGAAAAATGTATAAATCATCTTTTAAATCTAAAGATATAATTTCTACAAGTAAACCACTAGAATTAATTTATATTGATCTTGTTGGTCCTTTTAGAGTTACATCTTTAAATGGAAGCAGATATGCATTCGTACTTGTTGATGATTTTTCAAGATTTACATGGATAATATTTCTTAAACATAAAAATGATGCTTTTAATGAGTTTTCTATTTTTTGTAAAAGAATTCAAAAACAAAAGTCTCTTTCTATTATTACTATTCGTAGTGATCATGAAGGAGAATTTGAAAATGAACTTTTTGCAAATTTTTGTGATAAAAATGGTATTTCTCACACTTTTTCTTTTCCTCGAGCAGCTCCACAAAATGGAGTTGTAGAAAGAAAGAATAGAACTTTACAAGAATGTGTAAGAACCATGTTGTGTGATAGTAACCTACCAAAATATTTTTGGACAGAAGTTGTCTCTACAACATGTTATGTTCAAAATAGAATTTTATTAAGACCTATTTTAAAGAAAACACCTTATGAGTTGTTTCATGATAAAATTCCTAAAGTTTCTTATTTTAAAGTTTTTGGTTATAAATGTTTTATTTTAAACACAAAAGATAACTTGGACAAATTTGATTTTAAGTGTGACGAAGGAATATTTGTTGGATATTCTAATCATAGCAAAGCTTATAGAATATATAACAAAAGAACCTTAGTCATTGAAGAATCTATGCATGTTTCTTTTGATGAGAATTTTATAAAAATAACTACTGTTTTAAATAATAATGATGATTTAATTGATTCTATTCATGATACTCCAATGCTAGATGTTTCAAAAGATGATAATTTACAAAATGATTTACCAAAGGATTTTGTAGAAGTTAAAAATCATCCACATAACTTGGTTATTAGTAATATTTCTGATAAAGTCACTACTAGATCTCATTTTAATTTGATTACTCATGTTGTTTTTATTTCTATTATTGAACCTAAAAATATAAAAGAAGCTTTATTTGATGATTTTTGGATAATTACTATGCAAGATGAATTAAATTAATTTACAAAAAATAATGTTTGGGATCTTGTACCTAGACCACAAGATAAGTATATTATTGAAACCAAATGAATTTTTACAAATAAATTAGATGAATCTGGACATGTTGTTAGAAACAAAACCAGATTGGTTACACAATGATATAATCAAGAAGAATGTATTGATTATGATGAAATCTATGCACTAGTGGCTCGTTTAGAATCTATAAGAATTTTACTTGCATTTGTATGTTTTATGAATTTTAAATTATATCAAATGGATGTTAAAAGTGCTTTTTCAAATTGTTTTATTAAAGAAGAAGTTTTTGTAGAACAACCTCCAGGTTTTGAAAATGAAAGTTTTCCCTACCATGTTTTCAAACTTAAAAAGGCTTTGTATGGTCTAAAACAAGCACCCTGTGCTTGGTATGATAGATTAAAAAAATTTTCTTTTAACTTCTGGTTTTGAAATAGGAAAAGTTGATTCTACACTTTTTATAAAGAAAATTAATAAAGATATATTATTAATTCAAATATATGTAGATGATATAATATTTGGTTCTACTAACGATGATCTTTGTCAAGAGTTTGCTAAGACTATGCAGGATGAATTTGAAATGAGTCACATGGGTGAACTTAATTTCTTCCTTGAACTTCAAATCAAACAACTAAAGGAAGGAATTTTCATCAACCAAGGCAAGTATGCTAAAGAATTACTCAAACGCTTTGGAATAGAAAATACAACAAGCAAACTAATACCAATAAGTACAACTACATCTCTTGACAAAAATGAAATGGTAAGAATGTTGATCAAAAGCTATATCGAGGTATGATTGTATCACTTCTTTACATTACGGTAAGTAGACCTGATATTATGTTTAGTGTATGTTTATGTGCTAGATTTTAGTCTAATCCTAAAGAATCACACCTTAAAGCTGTGAAAAGAATTTTTAGATATCTCAATAACACTACAGATTATGGTTTATTTTATCCTAAAAATAGCGCATTTGATTTATTATCATATAGTGATGCTGATTTTGCCAGATGTAAATCTGATAGAAAAAGTACAAGTGGTACATGTCATTTTCTTGGACATTCACTTGTATCTTGGTTTGATAGAAAAAGTACAAGTGGTACATGTCATTTTCTTGGACATTCACTTGTATCTTGGTTTAGTAAAAAACAAAATTCAGTGTCATTATCAACTCTTGGACATTCACTTGTATCTTGGTTTAGTAAAAAACAAAATTCAGTGTCATTATCAACTACTGAAGCATAATATATTGCTTCTAATCTTGCATGTGCTCAAGTTTTATGGATGAAACAAATATTATCTGATTATGGTATAATTTGTCTCACATCATCCATAATGTGTGATAATATTAGTGCCATTAATTTATCTAAAAATCCTATTCAACACTCACGTACAAAACATATTAACATAAGACATTATTTTTTACGTGATAATGTACTAAAAGGAGTTATTTCTTTAGATTTTATTTCAACCAATAAACAAATTACTGATATATTAACAAAACCTTTAAAAGAAGAAACATTTGTTAAATTAAGAAGATAATTAGGTATATGTTCTTTGGAAGATTTAAACTAATTTTTAAAATCAATATATATGCATTTTCAGCCTTTGTAGTCGACTAATCAAGTTTGTAGTCGACTACATGCACAAGAATTGCATATAAAACATTCTGTTGATTACAGTATAGTCGACTAATTTGACTTGTAGTCGACTAGTCTGAGTTAAAATTGAAATCCAAAGTTCTGTCAATTATAGTGTAGTCGACTATTCTTCTTTGTAGTCGACTACAAGTACATATTTTTCTCTCTTACAGTTTTTTTCAGCATATTGGATTTTAACCTCTTATACCCAAAATTCAATACCCGTTTCATTTAAGTCAAATTTATCTCAACCACTCCTTTTTAACCTTCTCAATCCTAGCCATATATTTAAGACCAAATCTTCATCATTCATTTGGGTTTTAATTTAATCTTAACCATACATTTCATAATTCTTAAAAGAATATCATAAAAACCTAAACTACCCGCTATCTCTCTCATAACCGACCCATCTTCTTCCCAATTTCTGAACCCATCGAAAATCTAGTTAGGGCATCTTCATCTTTCAAATTTTCTTAAAATTTTTACACAATATCACTCTTTATCTCAGTCTGTTAGCTTCTGTAGTCGACTACAAGCAGTTCTAGTCGACTATTCCTAGGGTTATCACCTGTTTGGTAAGTTCTTAAATATGATCTTTCTTAATTTTTGGTTCTTTTCTGAATTATCATGTCTAGAGCTAAGAAGGCTAAGCAAGTTCATACAAATGTTAATGATGAAATCATTATCTATTTAAAAAGTCCTGATTCGCTTGAAGAATTTAACAATATATGTATATTTGAAGTTCTTCCAGGACGTTTTGTGAAATTTGATGATTTCATCCCTTGAAACTTTAGTTCATACTTTGAAAATATGGGATTGCTTGAATTATTCTCTGCTGAAAACAAAAAAATCCACATATCCATTTTTAGTTCAACTGTTCTTTACGAATATAGAACGTGTAGGAACTATAAGTGGAACTGAAAAATTAAAAACTCTTGTCAAAGGAATAGAAATTGAATTGACTTCTAAGTCAATTGGAAAAATATTTAACATTCCTTTCAGAGGTGTCTCTCTTAGGTCAATCAGAATGAGTGATGCAAATTTACTATCCAATCATATTTTTCTTTCGGGTTATGATAAACCATTAAATAATTCAAACAAGCTTCGTCCAATTCCTCGTTTTATTGCCCGAATCTTAGCCTATAATATGTTTCCAAAAACTGGGAGTTTCTATTTTATTTCACTAAATTTAGCAAAAGCATTATATGCTATAATGGGAAATATCCAAGTTAATTGGGCTGAAGTTTATTATGACAATCTTTTGACAATACAAAAAAGATTTATTCCTTATGGTGCTTTTTTAACAAAAATCTTTGATAAATTTCATGTCGATCTTGAGTTTGAAAATTCTGTCGTTCATTCCATTGAGTTCTTTGACTCTAATGCCCTAACTAGGATGAAGTTAACCAATTTTGAAATTTACCAAGATGAACCTCAACATCAACCAGAACAACACCCTCAACATATACCACAAGCCTCTGATGAAGCTGTACCCTCTTCTAGTCACATTCCACCACCAATGCATGAATCTTCTTGTTTCTCCAATGCACAATACAATACATTGTCCGCTAGAATACTTGATTTGGAATCGAGATAAAAAGCTTTGTATGATCAAAATGTGCTTATGCTGAAAAGTCAAGAAGCATTAACCAACAAATTTGATATTCTGGAAATAAAGTTTGACACAATGAATATGAAGATTGATACCTTGGACATGAAGCTCAGTGCCTACTTCCAAGGAAATCAACCTCCTCCAGGACCTTCATGTTAGAGGAACATGCATACATCATGTAGTGTTTGGCTTTAGTTTCATGTTTATGTTAAAAACTATGTGTTAACTTGGTTTGTTTAAGTTTATGTGTCAAAAACTATGTGTTAGTTATTTGATTTAAGACTTATGTAATATGTGTCGTTTGTTGCTATTATGTTTATATTGCCTAAGACTATGTATGGATTCATGCTTCTTTTAATCATGCTTACTAGGTTTATTTTTCATATTTTGTGTTCATGAGATACTTCTATTACAAACAGATTGTGAAGATGGAAATTATCAAATTGTTGATATTTATGACAAGTCTTTGCCTACCCATATGGATGGTTGAAGTGACGGACTATGTTCATAATTTAAAAGATCTTTTTGAAGTATTAGCTCATGAACAGGAAATTATGACATGCTTAGGATAGATGTGTATTTTTTTAGTTAATGACAAAGGGGGAGAATGATATTAGAATTATGTGATATAAACTCAAAAATATGAATTGTAGACTCTAATATACTTTTATGCAGGGGGAGTAAGTATATTTGTTTATTAATGTCTATTTCTTTTAAAATATACTTACATATCCATAAATTATTTGTCATCATCAAAAAGGGGGAGAATGTTGGATATCATGTCCCCATGATATACTTTTGATGATAACAATTTATTCATAATATCAATCATTATGTGTATGTACTAACATTTCAATGTAGTTATCAACACGAACAAGTACAAGATGAGTTCAAGGCATCAAAAAGTAAAGAAGATGAAGAGCTTATGCATCAATGTAATTTTTTACATTTTCTTTACTTAGAAATATTGTACAAGCATTGATCACTCATATATACACACACATAGAGATTAGAACACATTAACACAGGCTTAATATATTGGTTAACAATAGAAATCCCATATGTTAACCATTAGAGTAATTAGTTAATCATTGAGTCTAAAATATTTCATACATAACATTTTCACCCCTTAGTAGTCGACTAATTAGATTTGTACTCGACTACTGAAGTCTTAGATCAAAATATAAGTTTCTGTAAAATTACAGAGTAGTCAACTACTAAGGATTATAGTTGACTACTCAGCTTTGAATTTTGATTTGCATAACTTTTGTTTTATAGAGTAGTCGACTACAACTGATTATAGTCGACTACTGAGCTTTGAATTTTAATTTCCAGAACTTCTGTTTTATAGAGAAGTCGACTACAACAAATTATAGTCGACTACTCAGCTTCGATTTTTGAATTTTAGACTTTCTGTTTTACAGAGTAGTCGACTAATGATCATTATAATCGACTACTAAGACAATTTTCTGACATTTTTGAATTCAAATTAAAAACGTTTTATAGCCGTTTTGTGTACGTTTTGAGGGGTTGAAAACCTGTCTTTTCAAGACTATAAATAGGTTATATGTTCAGAATTTTGAGTTATGAATTTATATACATAAGATTCTATTTTGTGCATATTTCAAAAGAAAAATTTCCAGAATTTCACTAAGTGTTGAAAAAAATCATTTTCTGATTTTGCCTTTGATCCTCATTCAATATACAATCAAGATAGGCAATTTTCAGAGATTCAAAACATTCCTAGCCACTGCTACACATCACAATACTATCAAGGCTTATAGGAATCAAGTTGTATCAAGACAAGTGTTCTCTCAGGTGTGAGAGGTGTAATCTCTTGGTGAAGAGATTGGATGCAATTTGCATGGTCTTGCAAATTGGTCAGGTTTTATGTTTTGATTTTGTAAGTTTTTCAAAATCATAGTGGAACTCTCAAGTGGGATTTGCTTGGGGACTGGATGTACACCTAAAAGGTGGAACCAGTATAAAATTATGTGTTTGTGATTGTTATTTTCTGTTATTGTGCTATTTCTTTACAAATTATAATCTTCTTTGCATTAACTTTTAATAGAACACTATTCACCCTCCCTCTAGTGTTTTAGTGTGATTAGATCAGATCCTACAAACTTTTCTTCTCCTTTTGGTCAAAATAATGTGTGAGGTCAGGAGGGGAAACAACTTTGCCATGGAGTGTCAATTGCCTTCTCTTTCTTGGGAGGTTCCCCATAGGGGGGAGAACAGTCATCAGGCTCAACAACATTACTGGGTCTAAGGTCAAAGCATTCTTCCAAACCTCAAACTATTCAAGTTTGTTCACCTCATCTTGTAGTTTACATAAAAGATCCTCGCTGGTAATGTTGAATTTGTGTTGTGTGAGAAGTATGTGTGTTGCAAGTGCACAACTGAGTTGTAGTATAGAGTGTCGAACCACAAGAGCTTTTTATGAAAAGGTGTTAAAAAGAGTTTTTTTGGATTTTTGAAATTGAAAATTTTCTTTTTAAAAGTTATTTCAAAAGAGCTTTTTATGAAAAGGTGTTTAAAAATAGTTTTGGATTTTTGATAAAGAAAGAAAATAGAACTAGAAAGAGGGAAACGAGAGAGAATAGAAATGCAAATAAGAAAAGAGAAAATAGAAAAATAAAAGAAAAAGAAAAAGAAAAACAAGAGTAAAAGGGGAAGAAAATCTAGAGGTAAAAGAACTAGAATTAAAATGCAAAAACTAAAAGAATTAGAAAAAGAATTAGAAAAAGAAGAAAAGATAAAAACTATCAAACCTAGTGACTAAAAAAAAGAGAAAGATCAATAGAATTAAACTAGAAAATTAGGATATATTCTACTAGATAATTATTTATTATATCTAGAAGTTACTCTTTTTCTTAATCATTTTTAGAATTAAAAAAGCATAACATATCAATCTAATTATAGAAAACATAGATTATCAATATACATTCTAAAAATAAAATTGAAATTTGTGTATAGATAATTAATTGAAATTAATAATCCCAGAATACTAATAAGTATAGACTATCAACGCACTTAAGGAAAGTATAACTTAACAAATTAAAATATTCCATCAACTATTATTTTAACTGATTAAATTTTGCATAAATAATTAAGGCATAGAAGTGCAAATCTAATTCTAATAAATGAGCTATACTAGTTTCCTATTATCCTAATAATAATAATATTTTTAGCTACACATTTTATTAAATCCTAAATTATGAGCAAATAAAGAAAGCATGAATAAAAAGGCAAGGATAGAAACTTATTATAAAAAGCAAATGAAAGTAAGAAAATAAACTATCTTTCTAAGCATAAAAATAAATCTACTCCTAAATTAAGCAAGAAAAACAAATTAAGAAGAAAAATTAAACAAGCTAATAAAGCATGAAGTAAATCTAAACTATTTCATAAATATACAATTGTAATTAAATAAGAAAGTTTAAAAACAAAAAACTCACTTTGCAAGGGGTTGACACCTTGCGTAGACCAAAATATCTTCAAGTCCCCATGAGAAAAAAAATTAAAAATTGAAATTTTCTAATTTTTATTAAAAAATAAAGTTTTAGAATATTTGGAAGACCTTCTCAAAAGAGTAGCCCTTTTATCTCTAAAAGAGGATTTATAAAATCTTTTATACTATTAACTCTCACTGTCGATCCTTATTTATAGATTACATAAACCAATATAAACTCTTAGATCAAAATTGCTTCCTAGGTAGCACAATTTCATCCTATGATCTAATTTTCCCGTCTGTTGGCTCGGTATTGATACCTATATCAATAACAGTATTGATAGTAGTATCGATACTGGTATGGATACTAGTATAAACACCTTGTTGTCCACTGTTGCGATCTTTGCTGAAATTTTCTTAGGCTCTATTGAGTTTCTCTTGGCTCCTCTAGGGATTCATTAGAGATTTTCTAGGCTTGAGATAATATCCATTTGAGATCTTATTTATTTCTTCATTTTTCCTACAAAACTGGATAAAAGCATAATGTTAATCATCTATTTGCATGAGATTTATTTGAAATATGGGTATGAAAATGTAGTAAAACGTGATAATGTAGTAAAACATGATAATCAGTCTGGGGTTAATTGCTACATCTATTGATCTTAATTTGGAAGTAGATAGGATGTCAAACTCATGACCGAAGCCAGCAAACCCTTTCACCAAAGAAAGGTATCTAGATCTTCATTCAAAGGCTTGACGTCAATGGACCTGAGCAAGGCATCCGCCAATTGAGGTTGTGACTCAGAAAGATGTTAGGCTACAAAAAATAACTTTGCTTTCTAATCCTTTGGGCACTTGGTAAGCTGGATGATTATAGGAAATTTTTTATTTTCTCGGAGATCTAAGTGGCTTTTAGGAAGCTTTACTTAGGTGGAAGAGAGTGTTGCGCGCAGCGGGAATTTCGGCAGCACTTCGGCAGCACAACAAGAGAGTCAGATCGCAATAAGAATTCCCGTCTCACCAAGGAAACAAGAATCTGAAGCGAATATCTCAACAAAGTGAGATATCGGCTCTTCCTCTCATTAATTATAGGACTGACCTGTCGAGGGATCCTAAAAAGCTATTACAAATCATACAAAAGCGATATAACCAATTTTACGTGGTTCGCCAAATTGCCTACGTCCACGGGGCAAGGAGGGGGGAGATCTACTAATAGAGGGAGAGAATACAACTAGGGTTTACAATCACTCAATCTAAACCCTCACACTATCTCTCAAGACCTCTCTCAAAAGATGCACAAATTCAGCCGCAAACCACAAACTTGCACCTTTCCCCTCAGTGTTTTTCAACAGCAGCTGCAAAGGGCTCCGTGCACAAAGCCCTCTTCACTGTAGCCGCATGAACCCTTGTCTGCACGAACCCAGCCGAAAAGAAAAATCACAGCCGAAAAACACCTCGCACTATCTCCTGCACAATAACCTAAAAATCAAAATCATATGTATATATGATGTATATTCGGGTGGGCCTTGGTAATTCCGCGTGGGCTTCTGAAGCCGCGTTCACAATTCTCCACTTCGGTGAAGTTTTCCCAAAACTGAGCCGACACCAAAACAACCAAATGTCAGTATCTACTCAACAAATCGGCTGCATCATAAATGATTACTTACGTATCCTCTTGCCCAAGGAATCAAGCCGCCCGTAGTTCATCCAAATGGCCACCAACGGCCTCAACAATCACGAATGTGCAACAAGTTTCAACAATGATTAGACTTGTTGCTCGGAACCACCATAGTGAGCATATCCACCGGATTATCCTTCGTGTGGACTTTCACAATCTCCACATCGCCATCTTCAAGAACATCCCGAACGAAGTGATAACGAACGTCAATGTGCTTCGTCCTCGCATGAAAAACCTGATTCTTCGCCAAATAGATAGCACTCATGCTATCACAATGAATAGTGACGGACCGCTGCGATATACCAAGTTCCTCCAAAAGTCCTCGAAGCCAAATAGCCTCCTTCACAACCTCCGTAACTGCCATATATTCTGCCTCCGTCATAGACAAAGCCACCGTCGACTGTAAGGTGCATCTCCAACACACCGGCGCACGGGTCAAGGTAAACACATACCCCGTCGTAGACTGGCGCTTATACAAATCCCCGGCATAATCCGAATCAACATAGCTAATGCATGACTGCCCACCTGTAGTGTCCTGCTCATAAACTAAACCAACATTGAGCGTACCTCGAATGTACCTCAAAATCCATCTCACGGCGTCCCAATGACCCACTCCTGGATTGTGTATGTATCTCGAAACCATGCTCACCGCCTGTGACAAATCTGGCCTCGTACATACCATCACATACATCAAGCTTCCAACCACGCTCGCATATGGAGTATTCGACATCAACTCTCGATCTTCAACTGACTTTGGTGAAAGACCAGCTGAAAGTTTCAAATGGGCTCCCAGAGATACACCAACTGGCTTTGTATCCATGCTAACATGGAATCGCTGTAGAACCTTCTTTAAATAAGCCACATGTGTCAAACTAATTCTGCCCTTCTTCTTGTCTCTGCCGATCTCCATCCCTAAAATGCGCTTCGCCTCGCCCAAGTCCTTCATCTCAAACTCATTTGAAAGTTGAACTTTTAACTCATCTATAGTCGACCTGGAAATAGAGGCAACCAACATGTCATCGATATAGAGCAACAAATAAATGTACGCATCTTCTTTCAACTTGCGAAAATATACGCAAGGATCAAACTGGCTCTGAGTGTACGAATGACCAATCATAAAACCATCAAATCGCCTATACCACTGTCGAGGAGACTGCTTCAAACCGTATAGCGATTTCTTCAACCTGCAAACTAACTTATCTTTTCCTGCAGCTCGGAATCCCAATGGCTGAGTCATATATATTTTTTCATCAAGATCACCATAAAGAAATGTCGTCTTCACATTCAACTGATCTAACTCCAAACCATACTGTGCCACCAAAGCTAGCAAAATCCGAATCGAAGAATGCTTCACCACCGGAGAGAAAACCTCATTATAGTCAATACCTTCTTCCTGTGCATAGTTCTTCGCAACCAACCTAGATTTGAACCTCAATGGGGTGCCCTCAATGCCCTTCTTCTTCGTGTATACCCACTTGTAACCAATCGCCTTCCGTCCCTTTGGAAGCTCAACAAGCTCCCATGTATCGTTCTTATGAAGAGATTCCATCTCCTCCTGCATAGCCACCTGCCACGAATCAGCCTCCGAACTCTGCTCGGCCTCTCTGAATGTAGTAGGTACCAACTCATCGATACTCTCCACCAGAAGTGCATACGCAACTATATCGGCACACCGTGTTGGCATCTGTATGTTTCTCCTCTTTCTCCGAACCGCAATCGAATCCTGAACCTGAGCCATCGGTCCTTGATCCTGCACATCAGTACTCGTATCCCCCGTGTCATCGTCGTGCTCGCCTGGCGTCACCTCAGTCGGTACTCTAATGGATACTGTACCATATGGATAATGTGAAGCTACATCGATCTCCACCACCTGCGATATCTCCTCCGTCGGGTCGCTCTCCACCTGATGAGAGTTGGGAAGCTTCAAGATAGAAGCCTCATCGAATGTGACGTCCCTACTCAGCACAATCTTCTTATCCACTGGATCCCAAAGCTTGTATCCCTTGACACCACGCTTGAATCCTACAAATATGGCCTTCCTAGCTCGAGGTTCCAACTTATCTGTTCTCACATGATAAAATGCAAGGCACTCAAATTCCTTGAGCTGATCAAAATCGTGTGCTGGTTCTCCCGACCACTTCTCCATAGGGGTCTTTCCCTCAATCGCAGATGAAGCCAGCCTATTAATGAGGTGGCTGGCGTATATGTAAGAGCCTCAGCCTAAAAGATCTTCTCCAAACCACTCTGCGACAATAAGCATCGGACCTTCTCCAGTAAAGACCGATTCAACCTCTCTGCCACTCCATTTTGCTGCGGTGTATGACTAACCGTGAAGTGTCTCTCTATGCCCTCGTCTCGACATAGCTGCAGACGGTGTATGACTAACCGTGAAGTGTCTCTCTATGCCCTCGTCTCGACATAGCTGCAGAAAGGGGTCTGATGTGTATTCACCACCGTTGTCGGATCATAACGTCTTGATCTTTCTCCCAGTCTGCAGTTCTGTCACGCCCCGCTTCCCAAAATACCCGGGAATCGGAACGTGAACAAGCCCCCGACGTATTAGATTAAGAAGAAATATACATTTTTTTTCTTTTTTTTCTTTTTCAATCCAATACGCTAAGCGTCTGGAAATAAATATAATGCGAAGTCACAGGTCTCCGATCATAATCAACAAGAATATAATGAATAACACAGAATAAAATAATACATATCATAATGAATATTCATCCCAGACATAATATTCGGGTCAACATGCCCTTATACAAAACTATCTAAATGAAATACTGGAGAATATAAAAATACACTGAACAAAAGGGAATGAAAGTGCTACAAAACAAACTGAAAGGAATGACTAAGCTTCGGCTTCTTCTTCTGCTACGTCTGCGAGGCGCTCCTACTGAGAATCCTCTGGCTCCTGGAGATCTCCCGGCTGGGCCTATTCTTCCTCTAAGTCTGACGTACACCAGAGAAAACAGGTGTACGTCAGCGTGTACGGTACACGGCAAGACCCGACCCCACAAAGAAAATAGAACGAACGGAAATCCAATGCGAAAAACGATACGATAACAGAAACAACAAAAGAAGGTACAACTGAAATCCACAAATCAATATGAGAACACTACTAAATCATAATAACATAAAGCATCCAGAATCAATCAGGTAACAAGATCATGTAGCTAGCGATCAGTCTAATCATTCAAGCAACAAGGTTATACAATAGATAGAATTAATACTTAAAAATCTACAACATGAGACGTAGTACGTTGAGCGAAATAATCCAAACAAGGAAACCCTCATGTATATACCATATGTCTTAAATTGTAGATAATTAAATATTAATCCCGATCTATGTATGAAAGAAATACAACTGATCTACATCTCACATAATCCCGATCTATGTATGAAAGAAATACAACTGATCTACATCTCACAAGAATCCATAAATCCTAACCAAGGTGACGATACCGATTTACCTTGACTCAACAAATCAACCACAGTGGCGACACCGATCCATTGGTAACAAGTCATGTAACTAGTCATCCTATAACAGGTCACTGGTTCACATCTCACACAGAGTCAACGCTCATATTATTGGATAACTGACTGTTCACATATCCCCTACGTGCATCCCATCAAATAAATTCAGGAATCAAAGTAGCGATACCGATCTACTTTGACCCAACCAATCAGCCCCCAGTAGCGACACTGATCCACTGTGACTCAACAAACCAACCCCAGTGGCGACACCGATCCATTTGTACGAACCTAGAAGATATATCAACAGTCTTATCCGATTACATAACCATGGACTTTCCCACCCCAACTCATCTTGCTTTCCTAAGTCAACAACACACGAGTCTCTAGGTCTTACTCACGTCACACAGGTCATTCTAATCATAAACTACCAAGGTTCTCAAACACAACAACGAGATAATAATAACATTAATTTTACGCAACCACATCATGATATGTCGAATACAGTAAAATATTCACAAAACATGAAATGTAATCATGAACAACAACTACGTACTTCAGAAAATAACTCTTTTCCCAAAATAATTTCTTTTAAAAATTATCTCTCATTATAATAATCCAAAATATTCTCTTTCCTAGAATAAATTCTTTAAAATTATTTCTCATCAATTATTATTCTAAAATAATTC
>NC_033798.1:23083235-23093235 GCF_001876935.1 Asparagus officinalis | reverse complement strand
GTCATACTTCACCACACTAATCTTAGTGTTTTGAAAATCAACTTGTATTGTACTCGCCATCGACTTGCTGCTTTCACCTTCTTCTTCCATTGCAAACTAACTCCAAATTGTAGAGAAAGAACAAATTTGATAGAAATTAGGAACCACCCAACTGAACCTAGATCGGATTCCAAATAGATCTCATGTCCACACGAGGAAAGCGAAATCTCCAACGGCAATGCTATCTCCACCGAAGCCTAGAACCCCAAGAACCAAGCTTCACACAAAATCTTCCTCCACCAAATCCAAAACACCCTAGATCTGAAATCTGGGCTCTGGTACCACTCTGTTGTGCACAGCGGGAATTTTGGCAGCATTTCGGCAGCACAACAAGAGAGTCAGATCGCAATAAGAATTCCCGTCTCACCAAGGAAACAAGAATCTGAAGTGAATATCTCAACAAAATGAGATATTGGCTCTTCCTCTCATTAGTTCTAGGACTGACCTGTCGAGGGATCCTAAAAAGCTATTACAAATCACACAAAAGCGATACAACCAATTTTACGTGGTTTGGTAAATTGCCTACGTCTATGGGGCAAGGAGGGGGGAGATCTACTAATAGAGGGAGAGAATACAACTAGGGTTTACAATCACTTAATCTAAACCTCCACACTATCTCTCAAGTCCTCTCTCAAAAGATGCACAAATTCAGCCGCAAACCACAAACTTGCACATTTCCCCTCTGTGTTTTTCAACTGCAGCTGCAAAGGGCTCCGTGCACAAAGCCCTCTTCACTGTAGCCACACGAACCCTTGTCTGCACGAACCCAGCCGAAAAGAAAAATCACAGCCGAAAAACACCTCGCACTATCTCCTGCACAAAAACCTAAAAATCACAATCATACACAGAGAGTATAGAATATGTTAATCATGGGATTAACACTCAAGATTTCGTAGATAATATAAAAACTAACAATTAAGGTCAGCAATAATTAAAAGGGAGCAATGCTAATTTATAAAACAAATCAATCAAAAAGGGAATTAATGGGTACTTTAACCCGAATTACAAGTGATTAGTGCAAATAAGAAATTTGTCTTCATAATAATTGCAAACTCGATATCCACACCTAAGGAATACGAGTATGATAAAAGTTTAGAATGTCATAATATATTATGCATGTTCAAATTTTAGCAAAGGTTATGACTGGATGATATTTCCCTGAATGGCGACATCATCAGAGACTCACATTGTGGCAAGATGAAGAACTAACATGAATAACCAGCAACCAGGACTTCATCTTAACCTTGGTGGAAGACTCTAAAAAACCTTGAAGAGCCTATGATGGAGGAAAGAAGAGATGGAGGGCAAAGAAAAAATATCAATAACGAAGAAAAGTCAGTTGAGGAAAAGAATCCTAAATGGCAAAGGATTTCTCAAAAAAGGAAAGATGTCAACTTGGCAAGGTCCTACCTAACTAACTATGTTTTGAGGAGATGATCAAGAAACAACGTTGTACCTTAATGATGATGAGAATACCAGTCGCACATCCAAGAAGTCCAAATTAAATGTGATTAGATGAATCGTAGCTGACATGTACTCAGCATGAATCTTATCTATTCCCAATCTGAGTTCTCGTCTCAATTTGAGAGTGGGGTATACGCATATGACCCATTGCAATTGGCTTAGCTAGAACAATTCATGAAGACATGTTGACTCGATCAACTAGGTACTTACATTAACTCCTTAAAGTGTGGAACATTGGCACTCAGCATACCATTCGGTCATGTCTCATGGACCTCACCTCTGAGATCGGGTATAACGATATGGGTTCATGACAACCAGTCTCAATAAGTCAGTTATTATGTCTTGTCCTAATCCGACCTGATTCCTAAGGTGGTTCACCTTAATTAAAGATGATTGATTTGAATTGTATCTTATCCTCAACTTATCATGTGTGGAGATATCAATCAGATAACTGATAATTGAGGAAGAGTTATTAAGCAAGAAGACTTGATTGTATTCCTTCATGAACCATGAATATATACAAGTTACATTGTACAAATATAATATGGAATAATATAATTATTCCAGCATATTCTCCATCTTAATAAGGTATATAATCTCCTATACAATGTATAAATATAATATACATATAGGAATAATATCCAACCATATATTCCTAACACCCCCCCGCGTCAAACTCACAGTGGATCAAACGCCGAGAGTTTGGAAAGTAGAAATTTGTGACGCTTGGAGGTGTGAGCTTTGGTGAAAAAATCACCAAGCTGGAGCTCAGAAGAAACGTATGACAGAGAGATCGCCTTAGTCTTTAAAAAATGATGTCGTATGAAATGACAATCAATCTCAATATTTTTTTTGCGCTCATGAAACAGTGGATTGGTGGTAATCACTATTGCACTTTGATTGTCACAATAGAGAGGAGTCGGGGAGAGACAATCAATGCCCATGTCACGTAGAAGTTGTCACAACCAAATAATCTCAGAGGTAGTATTAGACATAGCTTGATACTCCGCTTCGGCACTAGATTTGGAGATGACATATTGCTTCTTAGCTCACCAGGATATTAGAGTATCACCAAAAAATACACAAAAATCACTAATAGATCGATGATCGCTAATGTCACCGGCCCAGTCAGAATCAGAGAAGACACGAAGTTGTAGCTTTGATGTTGAGGAGAACAAAAGAGCTCTAGATAAAGTGCCACGAAGATAGCGTAGAAAATGAAGTACATCAGCATAGTGAACTGAGGTAGGTGACTGAACAAATTGACTCACCACATGTACATCATAAGCAATGTCTAGTCGAGAAATAGTGAGATACACCAAAGCACCAACAATTTCACGATACCGAGTGAGATTTTCCAAGTGTACTCCTATATCAGGTGCTAGTTTTTGATGGAGCTGAAGAGTTGTATCGGTGATCATCAGTCAACTCAGCTCGAGCCAAAAGATCAGAGATGTATTTTTGTTGAGAAAGAAGATATCCTCGTGGCCCATATGCAACTTCGAGTCCCAGAAAATATCGAAGATGCCCTAGATCTTTCATCTCAAATTTTTGATATAGAGAAGTCTTCACAGTATTCAAAAATAAAGGATCACTGTCAGTAATGACCATATCATCAACATAAAGGAGAAGAATAGTGCATCCTTGACTAGAGGTATGAACAAACATCGCATGATCGGCCTCACTCTGAATAAAGCCCATATTAAGTACTTCAGAGCTGAATTTCTCAAACCAAGCTCGAGGAGTTTGTTTTAGGCCATATAATGCATGGCGAAGATGACAAACTTGTCCTGACAAATGAGGAAGAACTGGAGGAGGTTGCATATAAACTTCTTCGTGAAGATCACCATGAAGAAAGGCGTTTTTCACATCAAGCTGATACAGAGGCCATCGTTAAGTGATCACTATGAAGTTTAGCAGATTTTTAACTAACTGCTAAAACTTCACAGGAGTTCAACTCTCATGAAGTTTTATTGCTTAAAACAAACTTCACAGGAGTTCAACTCCCGTGAAGTTTATTACCTGTAAAAACTTCATAGGAGTTCAACTCCCGTGGAGTTTCAGTTAAATTTTCCAGATAATCGCTCTCTGAAAAATTAACCTTGTAACTCCGCGGGAGTTGAACTCCCATGGAGTTTGGCCACACCTATATAAGTCACAAACCCGTGAACTCATTCCCAAACCGCATCGACCCCTTCCCCATCCTAAACCCTAGACCCTCTCTCCCTCGCCCCCCATCGTCACCGCCCCCAGTCCCCACTATCGCCACCACCCCCAGTCCTCACCATCGTCGCCGCCCCCAGTCCCCACCGTCAGAGTTGATCACTCTCGCCGCCGTTGTCGTCGGAGTTCACCGGAAATTAGGGCATCGACAAATTAAAGGTAAAATCTTTTAAAAAAAATCCTCTTAATTTCTTGTATATTCTCACTATTTCATGGTGATTACATGTAAAAAATTAGATTTTAGAAATTAATTGTGAATTATTTATGTTTTTTGTGAAAAAAATTTAAATAATTTTGTGGATTTAGAGGGGAAATTATCAAAAATATAAAAGTTAGTGTTACTACATATGTTTTACATTGATATATGAATTTGGTTAAAATTATGGATGACTAAAATTGATATAGGACTTAATGGTAAGTAACATTTTTTAAAGTTTTTTCGTGTAATATTGATTTTAAATTTTTTTACTCTTCAGAGGTAATGATGAACGATCGAATCGTAATTCTTTGTTCATATGATGGGAAGATTAACTATCTCGAAAATTATATGCCCATTTATAAAGGAGGTGTGACGAAACTATTGTTTATAGCAAAATCGTGTACTTTCGATGAATTAGTTAATAAATTATACAAACTTACATTAACCAACTCATGTGAGTATCACCTCAATGTTATTTATAATTATCCTCTTATGGAGTACAGAACAAGTGGCATTCAAATATCAAGTGACAATGATATGGGTCTCATTGGAGTGTTACACGACGAGAAGCGTTCGGTCGAATTATTTATTGAAAAACATTAGAGAAATTTGGGCAAATCGTTGAATCACGACGGAATGTACTCCCGCATATTGGAGGACCTTGAAGTTGACTCTATTAGCTTTTTATCTCCACAATAAGATGAAGGTTGGACACAATCATAATACATGAGTGGTCCTTTGTTTGTAGGCACTTCAAATGCTTTCGATACTAACACGGCCCATCAAGAAGATAATGCAAGTGTCGAATCCAAGAATGATGATAAAGAGGATGATTTACAAATTAATAGTATGACGTTGATAGATCGCGATGAAGGGGACAACCAACACATTGACGGATGTTATACTAATAATAAGTTTGTCGTCTTAGAGGATTCGCCACTCGATTAACTTTAAGGAGAAGAATGGATTGGTAACTCCATGATAGAAAGTGTTCCTATTGGCACTAATAACGGTGATGATACACAAGGCGAGGACTTCTTATTCATGAAGGGGGATCTTTTTGAAAGTAAGGAAAAATTAGTTCATGCGCTTCGCTCGTATGCTATTGCAAAAAATATCAAATTTAGGCCAACAAAAAATAACATAACAAGCTATAATGTGGTTTGTTTTTATCGCAAAGATGGCAAAGATGAAGATGATGGTGGACACTATGACGGCAATGTGAAATGTCCTTAGAAGCTTAATTCATGTTCGGGTGTAAGAGTAGGCATGCATTTTAAAATCACGGCATACAACGGACTCCACACATGTAGCAATCCTCGATTAGAGATGAATAACAAGCATGCACCTCTTCTTTTATATATCGATTGATTTTACCGCATCTAAGGGATGATCTTGATCTAAAGTCGAAAGATGTTCGTCTTTTAGTGCATAAAGCGACCAAATTGTATGTATCATACAACAAGTGTTGGAATGCTAGGAGGAAGACGATGATAAAAATATTCAGGGATTGGAACAAATATTATGAGATCTTACCACATTATCTTGAAGCACTTAAAAGAGAAAATCTTGAGACTATCTTTGAAGTATTATTAGACCCTGTTGATGGTGGAGAACGACGGTTCACAGATGCATTTTGGGCATTTGGGCCTTGTATTAAGGTGTTTAAATATTGTCATCCTCTTCTTAGCATTGATTGCACCCACTTATACGGTTAGTACAAAGGTGTTTTGGTTGCAACCAGAGTTGACGCGGATGGCGGGTTATTTCCTTTGACGTTTGTAGTGGTTGATGTAAAAAAATACAGATAATTGGGCGTGGTTTTTTGCATGCATTAGATATCATATCCCTAGTGTAGGGGCGTGGCCGATTACATTCATATCTGATAGGATGAAAGGAATTCCAAGAGCACTCCAACGACATTTCTTGTCACCACATGCACATCGTTATTGCCTATGACATATTAGGGACAACTTCAAGAAGTAGTATAAAAACGATCAAGTTCACGATCTTCTTTGGCAAGCTGGTTGTGCAATAGAAAAATTAGTTTATGATCAAATACGAGAGAGGATTAAGTTCATTTCACAAGCTGTACATGATTGGATCGAAACTAATTTGGGACCACACAATGTTGATAAGTGGGCTTTATGTGAAGATAGTGGGAAACGATTCTTTATTATGACTACAAACACTTATGAGAGTGTAATGACCGTAAAATTTAATACCAGTTAAAATATTTTTTTAGTATCTTAAAATATTTAATTATTATTTTTAGAAGAGTATTTGTATTTTTGTCGGCCTTCTAGAATTTTCTATGATTTAAAAGTCCAAATTTTATATTTATTTAAATGATTTTAATATTTATAAATTTATTTTGTGTGGTAAAAATTTATGAAATTAATTTGTTGTGTTATTGGTACTATTATGTATTATTTTAAATAATACGTTGTATAATTGTTACTATTACGTATTATTCGTGTACTATAATTTACATATTATTGTATAATTTGTTGTATTATTTCTACTATTGCATATTATCTGTCGTATTTGCACAACTAGTATGTTTTATCGTGTAGATAATTATTCCATAATTATTTGATTTTTAAAATAAGTAATTATATGTTTTATTAATTATACTTGTTTAATTGTACAATTTATAGTATTATTTCTTCAGTTGTGTATCAGCGGTTGTATTAAAACAACTGGTATGTTTTTTGTAGATAATTATTCCGTTATTAGTTTAATTTTTAAGTACCCATAATTATTATTTTTAATTATTTTCGTTTAAATACCAAACCCTAACTAATATATATATATATATATATGATATATATATATAATATATATATATATATATATATAATATATATATATATATATATATATATTTATATATATATATATTATATATATATATGAATATATTACCCCGTAACTAAAACCCTAACCTGTTTCAAAACCCAGCGTCTCTCAACTCTCTCATCTTTCTCTCCTCTCTCTCTCTCTCTCTCTCTCTCTCTCTCTCTGATACGGCGTGTATCTTCTCTTCGGAGTTAGCGATCCTCATGGGCAGCTTGAGGATAGGATGATTCTCATGGTATCTTGAGAATAAGATAGAGAGTCGATGAAGAGGCCATTGCGAAGCAACGAGTCGCAAGGATTCCGTCAAAACTGCAGAATACAGTTGGGCTCTGGCCGGCTCGGACCGGCTTGTCGCGGCGGTCGACCGCCTTAGTGCCACAGACCCAGACTATGTCTCGGGACTGAGCAGCGGTCGACCGAAGGTTGGGCTGCGGGTCGACCGGAAAACCCTGTTAATCGATTTCCCAGATTTCGACGTTCTGCGACCGTCGACCGCCTTTGGGCACTGCGGTCGACCGCGTAGCGGTTACGCGTCGCCTGCGTCTGTTTCGCTCCAGTTTGGATTTCTGTTTAGTATAATATAAACACGACTTTTCTAGGGTTTAGAACTCAGTTTGTAATCATAAAAGAGATCAGAGGTTGTTCTTTGCATCTAGAGAGATTGTGAGGAGAGAGATTTGCTAAAAATCAATTGATCTCATAATCTAGAGAAGCGTCATTTTCCTATCGCCCTAATTTATCTCTTGTGTTCTTCTGTCGTTTTTTCTGTCTTTACCGCACTCTTGATAATTTCCACGCATTCAAGAGTGCTCGCACGCCAACTTGTATCAAGTTTATCAGAGACCCATTAGATCCTGTGTTAGGGGGAACTGTGGTATGCGTCCTTACTCGCTCACAGTACAAGAAGCTGGCGCAGATCCTTATTTCTTGGAAGCGAGTTCCAGAAAAGAATTAAGGAGGGGAGAAGATGACTGAAGCAGATAATATCAGCGGAGACTTTGATGCCATGGAGCAAGCAGATTGAGACGATCGGACGACTCTTATCAACTCGTGGGTCAATCAACGGAGGTGACAAAAAGGAGGAATCTTCTTCGAATGGGTAAGAAAAACTCGTCGAATCCGACGAAGAGCACGAGAATCTGTTCAGAGGGGGAGACCTGAGATGTTAAGACCGTTGGACATCAATGGGGGGTAAAGAACAACTACCAAAATCTGAAGATGTGACTTCAAGCGTTGAGATTCCTGTTTTCGATGGGGTATCAACGTGCTGCGAGAAGCTTGATGATTGGATCGAACTATATGGAAGATGTACTATCACTCTCTACGGATATTCGTCCAGGAGAAGTAGGTTCGTGACATTGAACGCTTTCCGGGCACGCTTTGACGTCGGTGGAAATCCTATTGCAAAAACAGCGCAGAAGAAAGCGGCGTCGTGGAACAAGTTCAAGGCAGCTATACGGAACAGTTCTATCCCAGTAGGGTTCCTTGCAGGAGTGTTGGTTACAAGTGGACGGCTTACGCCAGAAGTTTAATCAGACCGTTCAAGAGTACAGCGGACGGAGTTCCAGCAACAGGCGATTTGGTCCTAAAACATCGCAACGTCCGAGTACCCCGTCTTCATGAAGTACATGGCGGGGTCTGAATTGATTAATCCGGAAGGAGATGAATGCTGTTTTCAGTAGAAAACCATCGCAGAGGCCGAGTGTGAAGGCCTTGCCATTAAAGGGCGCAGAAGAAGGGCAATGAGACAAAGGGCGATCTCCAACCATCGCGGGAGCAAGACGGGTGGCTCTCAGTCTAAGATGAGAGAAGAAAGGTTTGACTCGGCGGAAAGCGGATTGAATGCAACCACTGCAAGCAGATAGGACATGTGGCTTGAATCGTTCTGGGATCAAGTATCCTGTCATCTGAGCCAAAAGGTTGAAAGAAGAAGGAGGCAGAAAAGATGGCGTAGTAAAGCACAGTCCGTACGAAGGAGGTTCCCGGGATTGACCGAACCCATTGCAGTCTCAACCTTTATGGCGGAAACAGGCCACAAAGAAGATGGATGACCCGAGCGGAGCCAGCTCTTTTTTGCTTCTGAAATTCAGGTCAAGGGACCAGCTTAGTGGATGCTATTGTAGATTCCAGGGAGTCAGAAAAAATCTGATAATCTGAGGCCAATTAGTACAGAAGCTGGGAGCCTATTGAAGACGGTGAAGCATCCGAAGCCCTATCCATTAGGTGGATTCAGAAGGAGCGGATTGAGTGTGGGTGAACCAGTGTTCATTCAGATTTGCACTGCACGAGTGCGTATATTAACAGGTCACATGCCGACATGCGTTCCGTTGGAATGATTTGCCAAGTTATTTTTAGCAACCCTTATTTTTTGTGGCATAGATGATGCAGTATATGATCGGACGCAAGCCTAAAAGTATACGTCACCAAGAATGGCGAGCAATTCGATTTTTCGTTCGGCATCTCTTCCACAGGAAGACGAGCTGGGTGACAGGTAACTTCAGGCTAAGAGGTTGCTGTGAACCGTGGGCAGGAAGTTTTTTATTGTCATTCGGCCGTATAGAAACAGCTGAGTAGATGTGCTTGCTTCCAACCTTGAGCCAAGCTTCAGGAGGGAGATCTTGAAAGTTAAAGGCCAAGTGATGCGGACTTATTTTCGGAGATCACGGCTACCACCGGCCGTAGAGGGTAGAGCATGAGAGATTATCGTTGACCGGCGGAGAGTTCCTTACCTAACTAGGCTATACCGCCATCATACTGGAGTCCGAGGAGATCAAGAGCAAGTTCAGGGAGCTCTTGGAGACCGGAGTGATTGTGCGAGTTGTTCGGCCTGTGGTGATCACAGTGTGTTGGTGCCCAAAAAGGATGGAGCGCTGCGCGATCGTGCGCTAGATTTATCGGGCACTCAACAATGATTACCATCAAGAATCGCTACCCATTACCGCGGATTCGATGATCTTATGGGACCAGTTGGAGGGCGGGCGAGGTTTTTTCACGAAGTGGATTTGAAGTTGCGTTACCATCAGGTGGGATTCGGGAGGAAGACCACCTGAGACTGCGTTCAAGACCAAACAAGGCCTGTTCGATGTGGTTTGGTGATGCCGTTTGGGATTGTTGCAATGTCTTCGGCTACCTTTATGAGCTTATGATGATTTGTTGCGACCCTTTTTAGAGCGTTTTTGTGATGTTTCCTTGATGATATCTTGCCGGTCTACA
>NC_033798.1:23073976-23082235 GCF_001876935.1 Asparagus officinalis | reverse complement strand
TAAGGGAAATTATCTAACCTAGGAGCAATATTAATGGCATAACCTAAACCATGCATATCCATAATATAAGAGGCAATCAAGATACAAATAAAAGCTCAAAATTAGATTAGCACAATAAGCTAACTTGGATCTTTAACTCAAGGCGATTAGACCTTAAATCAAAGAGCACCAAGCTCTGATACCAAATGTTGTTGGCCTTCTTGTTTTGATGATGTTTAACAAACAGTTTATTACTAATGTTGTTTGTCTAGTGTTTGTGCATTCCTATGTTTTGTAGACAAACAACGTAATTGGAGGATGGATGGAATAGAGCTTCAACGATCATATCCAAAGGAGGTTGGCGGAATGTCGGTGAAGCCTTGCAATTCAAAGTTCAAGATCCAAGTTCAAGCTTCATCCGCGAGATTACCAAGTAGAGCTTATTGAAGACCAATCAAGCTTGGGTAATTTAGTTTAGGATTTATATTATGTGTGTTAAGTACGTTAAGCTCAATATATACACACACATTTTATTGGTTTCTTCGTATATATATATAGTTATATATATATACATAAGTTTTGGTTTCTATGCATATATATAGTTATATATATACATACATGTGTTTTTGAGTCTTTATGATTATATATATGAAATTATACATTTCATATTTTCTATTGTGTTTTTGAAAACATTGCATAGAATATGCAATTTTGTGAAAATATTGTATTCTTAGTTTATAGACTTCAATATCAGTTTATACATGTTTTACTAAGTCTATAAAAACATTTCACAAAGTTTCAAAAGTTGGTTTATGTCAAAACATCAAAATTCAAGTATCTCATATTTTCATGTTTTGGACTAGTTTGTAAAATGATGATATTTTTCATTTGGGAAGTCCTTTTTGATAACCAGTCATTGTAGCATGTTTATTATCATGTCTACAATCATTCCCCAAAGTTTTACATTTTTTGGAATTTATTTGATATTTTTAAACAGGGTTTTAAAATCAGAAAAACAGTTTTCAGAACCTAGATGATATTTTTCATTTGAGAAGTCCTTTTTCGAAACCAGTCATTGTAGCATGTTTATTATCATGTCTACAATCATTCCCCAAAGTTTTACATTTTTTAGAATTTATTTGATATTTTTAAACAACTTTTTAAAATCAGCAAAACATGTTTTTCATGTGTCAGATTTCGGTCGACCGCACCGGTCGACCGATCATTTGTTCATTTCTTACCATGCGATAAAGAGTTGGTCGGTCGACCGGTCTTTTCCGTTCGACCGACAATAGATCCGTTGGGCACAACGGCTACTTTTCTGAGGAGCTTTCTGGGGGCTTTGTTGTCCTTTGGCTTGGGGTTTTTGGCTGAGTTGTGAGAGGGTATAAATACCCCATTGTCTTCAACTCTCAAGTAATCAAAAAAAGAAGTTTTTAAAGAAGTTTTTTTAACAAGGGTTTTGTTGAGATCTTGAGTGGGTATAAATACCCAATTGCTGATCTCTTTTCAAACAATAAAAGAATGTTTTAAAAGAAGTTTTTAAACAAGTTTTAAACAAGGGTTTAAGTATGTTTAAGGGTTTATTTTTGTTTGTGAAGAAGTTTTCACAAGTGGAGGAGATCATCTTCTTGTTTGGGCTTCAATCTCCATCTCTCCATCTTGTTATTCAGAGAAGAATCTCTAAACTCATTTCTAGCTATTTATTATTTTGTTTATAATTTCTATATGCTAGATTTTAATTGAGTTTAGTTTTGATTTTGATTTCACTCATTGTTTACACACACCCACTTGAGCTTATTGTATTTGCATTCATAATATATTAGGGTTGTGAGAGTTGTAACATTGAGTGTGGGCTTTTATTGTGTTCTCATCCATATTAGATAACAATTTATATTTGTTATATTGTGAGATTGTTAGGTTTTCGGTGAGCTAGAAACCGAGTGTGTTGTGAAGTTTTCGGTGAACTAGAAAACCGATTGTGAGGAGTGACGTTGATCGGTGAGCGTTGAAAACCGATACTGTGAGGTGTAAACGTTATTCGGGTGAACGTAGAAAACCCGGTTGTGATAGTGGATTTCTCCCCGGGAGTGGGGAGCGGAGACGTAGGACGGAAGGTCCGAACTCCGTGATCATATTGCTTGTTTGAGTTTGTCTTTGGCGTAGTTATTTTTGCATTTATTTTATATCGCCAATTGTGAATTGCTCATTCATTTTTTCCACTATCTTGTTTAGATTATTTACCCTTGTGTTGTTTATATATCCTTGCATATATCTCTATCATATAGGATATATCTCATTGTTCATATTGCTTATCCTAGCTCATATATCTGTTATATTTCATACTTGCTAGGATAACTGGTTAATTAATTTTAATTAGCATATAATCGGATTAGATTAGCATAAGACCCTAATCACCCCCCCTCTAGGGTCTAACAATTGGTATCAGAGCTTGGTGCTCTTTGATTTAAGGTCTAATCGCCTTGAGTTAAAGATCCAAGTTAGCTTATTGTGCTAATCTAATTTTGAGCTTTATTTGTATCTTGCTTGCCTTTTATATTATGGATATGCATGGTTTAGGTTATGCCATTAATATTGCTCCTAGATTAGATAATTTCCCCTATGCCCAATGGTGTGTTAGATTTAAACTTTTTGTTCAATCTAAACACTTTGATTTATGGGAAATTATAGATGATGCTTATATTGTGCCCATTTTGGAGAAATCCAAGTGGAATAAGAATGATCATCGTATGTTTACAATGAACAATATTTTGTTAGAATATTTGCTAAATGCTTTTAATTCATCTATGTCTAACAAGTTTGTTCATTTTGATAGTGCTTACACCTTATGGATATTTATAGAAGCACATCAAGGAGACTTGGAGGCGATCCGACAAGCTTTGGAGGATCCCGCTTCAAGTTCATGTGGAGCATCATGCACACGGCCACTAGGCGATAGCCCTAGTGAGGTTTGCGAGTTCGAAACCATAAATGATTTACCTAATGATGAACTTGCTTGTGCTAGTGAAAAATTATTACATGCCTTTAACAAATTGCAAAATGATTTCATTAATTTACAAAGCAAGCATGAAATTTTGAAATCCGATCATGAGTTGTTAGCATCTAAGTTTGAAACTATTTCTAATGAAAATGTGATCCTTAAAGAAAACAATGAAAAATTAAAATTGGATCATGTTTCTTTAACTTCAAACGTTGCTAGTTTAACTCATGAAAGAGATAATGCCATGTTAGAAGTAAAGAACATACAAAATAACACTGCTTCTTTTATAAATGACTACTTATGTTCTACTTCTAAAAGTGCATATGTGCCTAAAAATGAAGACTTGAATCTTATGAAAAATTGCATTAGTGTATGTAATCCTAGAAGCTCAATAGGGATGTGTGTGTGATAAATGAGTAAAAATAAAATCTAACTCAAAAAGAACTAGCAATAAAATAGATATGAAATTCAAGAATAAAATGCTAGATAATTGAGTTAGAGAAACTTCTCTATAAACACAAAGAGTAGATGATGAAAGATTGGGGATGAATTCCTCAACAAACGATGTAAGCTCCTCTTTGTGAAAACCAAACCCCAAACTTAAAACAAACTAAATCAAACTTTTAAACTCTTTTAAAACATGTTTTAAAACTCTCTTGAGCTTTTTTTCAAAAGTAAAATAATAAGGGGTATATAAAGGATGAAAACCAAAGCCCAAAAACCAAGAAAAACCAGCAAAAAGACAAGAAAATAAAAGGCTGAAAAAACTAGTCGGCTGATGAGCTGACCGTTACAGGTCAGAAACACGTCATTAGTCGACTGATGAACTCGTCAGTCGACCAATGACCTCGTCAGTTGATTAATCAGTCGACTGAATAAGAAACAGAAACTTTCGACTATTCCAGGCGATTTCTTCAGTCGACTGAACACATGTATCAGTCGACTGATAACGTGTTATCAACCTGTTTTAAATAGTAAAAACTAACTTTGAAGAGCCTTAAAAAATAGCAAATAAATTCCAAAAAATGTAAAACTTTAGGAAAAGTTTATAAACATGAATATGAACATGTTGGAAAATGAATTTTTCAATTTTCTCTTATCATTTGTGAAATCTAAAAAATATTCAAAAACACTAAAATACATGTGTTTATAAACATGTTGATTTTGTCATTTAGCTCAAATCAAGTTTTAAAAACTTGTGTAATATTTATATGGTCATAATAAAAGATGTTAATAATGTTTGTATAGTCCAAAGCATATTAAAACATATTTTGCATAAAAACACCTATGATTTGAGAAATATCACAAATAAGTGTGTGTTTAAATTTGAGCTTGAAGAATTTGCACACATTATATAATCCTATACTAAGTATACCAAGAATGAATCTTCTGAAGCTTGAACTTTGATTGATTGACTTGATTTGCATAGACTTCAATATCAATGTAGCTCATTTTCCTGTGTATACTAAACAACACAAAACAAAATACTAAAACCAATATTAGTCGTAAATTATTTGTTAAATCATCATCAAAACAAGAATGCCAACATCTATTATACAACCTTTTCTTTTGCTTTATTCACAACTTATATAGGTACTAACATGCAATGATTTAAAAAAAAAAGCATTAATCTAATCAAGATAAAGCGATAAAGAAGGGGAAACATAAAATCAAAATTATTTTAACAATTCAAATGTTCGGATTTCTTACTTTTATTGCTTTCCTTTTAGTCAAAATCTGAGAGCCTTGTGTAGATTGATTAGAATCAGCTTGACTTGCATTTACATTAGGATTCTCCTTTTGAGAAGCCTGCAAATTATTTTAACAATTCAACTAAATTAGGATTTTTAACTTTTTAGCACATTAATATGCATAAAATCAAAATTAGGATTTTTATCATACATGTATTTTGCACGAGGAAAGACCATAAACACATGAGGCTATCTGCTGGCGTACTCAATGGACGGGGAGATAAAAATGTAGGAAAAACATAAAAGTCATGACCCAGTGCAAACTGATAAACATTAAATATTTCATCAAATTAAATTAACTTCTCCAAAAGGGATTTTCTGTCTGGCAATGGATAATGACCTGCAATGTGCTTAATCAACATGAAACTCAATAATTACTGACAACTAAAGGCGTATTCTACTAGCACTTTGTACACCAGTAGCTTAGCATTGTGCCTGTCGCATGAAGGAAAAAGAGGTGACTGAGGTCATACTCCTTTATACAATTCTTAATTGCCAAACAAGCCACAAAAGGAGATGCAACTTCTTTGTTTATTTTGAGGGAAGGACGTGTGCATGTGCATAAGTTTTGATCTTGTACAGGTAAATTTCAATGGAATGGAGGCATAGATTCAAAATTAGCGTTTTCAGTTTATATCTCTGCTACATGTGCGGGTGTCCCACAATTTTCACATCATATAGTATTTGCACAACTGTTTGAATTTATACAAAATTAGTTGTCAAAAAAATATTCTCAATTTTTGAGATATACGCATATATCGTCCTCACTCATACTAGGAAATCCTTAGCGGACTCTATGCATGAATCCTAAGAAACTCTAACCTAGCTCCACGACTCGACACAGGATGATCCTAAGAATACTGGAACTAGAGCTCTGTTACCAACTGTGACGCCCATGGGTTCACACAATGCTGCAGTCCAAGATGAAACCAAGAATATCAAACCTACCATGCACCACACCGTGCAATGACATGTTTCACCATCATAATTACTATCTCTCTAGTAGAGTCAATAACAGGTGTAGGTACAAAAGCAGTTTAAAAGATAATACAAGAGGCAACTGATGAAATGATAGAGATCAAAATAATATTTCATCATCCAACATACAGAAATATAAGATCAATGTCTGAAATAAATAAACTGGAGTCTCAACAAGTCTCAAGTACAAGATGTCTGAATAAGAGAAAATAAAATGTCTGAAATAAATAAACTGGAGTCTCAACAAGTCTCAAGTACAAGATGTCTGAATAAGAGAAAATAAAGCACACAGCCTTTACAACTTCTAGAATAAATCTCTCAAATGTCTAAACAAAAGTCTACAGTGGAGCTCAAAAGAAAAATATAACTAAAATAAACGGCTGAAGCTAAAGTACGTCGCCATCAACCTGCGACTCTCCGGGCTCCTGGCTCGTTACCTGAAAGGGGGAGCGACAACGAGCGTCAAAGCGCTAGCGAGCAACATCACAACCAACCCCAAGGGAAATGGCTCGTTATATACAAAAAATACAGTAATAATATATATATATATATAATCACTGTTCCTATTTAGGTAATTACAACATGAGCATAAGTATGTCGAGCAAAATAATCCAAATAAGGAAACTCTCATGTATATACCATGTAGCTCAAATTGTAAATACCTATGTATAAGAGGATTTTAGTATTTAGGAAATTACAACATGAGCATAGGTACGTCGAGCGAAATAATCCAAACAAGGAAACCCTCATATATATACCTTGTATCTCAAATTGTAAATCCCTAAATACCAAACCCAAAATCTAATACATGAAAAGCAATAAAAGAAGACAACCTCATCTCAGAACTTAAATACCAGGTTATATCACAACCCATATAAGTGTCATGTCCAGCCTATGCAAGTATCAATGTCGTACTCAAGGTCTAATCAGGTATCCAACACATGAACTAATACTAGATGTAATAAATGTCCAACACATGGACTGCATATGACAATTGTCCAACACATGGACTGAATGTGATAAATGTCCAACACATGGACTACACATCATAATTGCCCAACACATGGACTGGATGAAATATATGAAAAGATGCATATACCCTAATACCTCACGTGTCTCGGTGTGCAACCCTAAACTCGTGTCCGCAAGTCATCTCACGTGTAGAGATACAAAATAAACATAAATTTCTAATATCAGATATTTGAGGTGACTCCTTGTTCACATAGAAGCACGCAAAAACTATAATCATGCTCAAACAGTTTCGGTTAAAACGAAACAACTCAAACAGATCCAAACTGAGGAAAAACTAAAAATTTCCTCATCAGTCGACTCATGAGTCGACTGGGATCATTGGTCGACCAGACAAAACAAAACACAAAACTGAAAATTTTCCCGTCAGTCGACTCATTGGTCGACTCATCAGTCGACACATAAGTCGACTGATAAGTCGACTCATTGATCGACTGAGCAAAAAATTCCTAGTTTTTCTGCTTTCGTTGATTATCCGCAAAAATGTTAACCTAAAGTTCTTCTTCGTCATGTCCAGCAATATATTTTCGATTCTAACACATGTGTATCAACAGAAACGAAAGATTTGCATGTAATCACTTACATTAAAACCCTAAACATATAAACATGTTTAAAAACGTATTAAAAACAGTAAATCACAATAAAACTCATGTTTAAACAAATTCTAGATCTGGATCTTAATTTACAAATTCGTTTGTGAGCTTTTATAAATTGAAAACATTCGATTTTTGCATCATATGCTATAAAGATCTATTTTTTTATACACAAATAGTGATTTAGGCTCAATAAATCTGAATTAAAACTTATAAAAACATGCAAATGAAAAAGTTGTAGAGTTAGGCGAGATGTTACTCGCCTCAAATGCTGCTGGATCTCCAAAAACGAGAGAGAACAAATCCCCATTCGCTGCACTGCAAAATCCCGCTAAAAACTCCTCTGAACTCCTCAAAAAATCACCAAGAACGGACTAGGGTTTGAGGGGAGAGAGAGGGCTAGGGTTTCTGTAAGGTCTGATGGGTTTGGGGTTGGTTTCGGGTAAAAGAATATATATATATAATACGGTTAAAACCCGAAAGAAACTCACCCAAACTCGCAACTGAAAAGAATCTAGAAGTCTGCCCATAAGTCGACTTATAAGTCGACTCATAAGTCGACTCATGAGTCGACTAAGCCGACATTTTCCAGATCCGTGCATGTTTTGCTAATTTGCCAAAACCAATGCACAAAACTCTATATTAATACAATCATACATCTATAACAACTTGTTATCAAGTATATCTATGACCTCAAGTCATTTACCACAATAGGATTATTTATCATCAATAGTTCACATATCTTCATAACCAAAAATACGGGGTTTTACACCTACGCCAGTGCGATCTTACGCTGCGGCTCTGTGCATGCGCCAGTGCATGTAGCGATGCGCCTGTGCCGGTGCGGGTGCTACGGAGTGTAGAGAGAGAGGGAGAGAGAGAGAGAGAGAGAGAGAGAGAGAGAGAGAGAGAGAGAGAGAGAGAGAGA
>NC_033798.1:22998864-23073966 GCF_001876935.1 Asparagus officinalis | reverse complement strand
AGAGACAAGTGCCGAGTGCCGAGTGCGGAACTGCGAAGTGCGGACAAAGAGTAAGAGAGAGGAAGTGCAACTGGCGGCTGCGGGCTTGGATTTAGGGTTTCGGTTGAGGTTTGAGGGATTTTAGTGAACAGGTTGTTAGGTCTCATGTTTATGAGACTATTGTCTAATCTTATTTTGATGATTAACAAATAATTCCTAATCTTATTTTCTAGTATTTGTGTTTTCCTCCAACATGCATCTACGTTGGATTTGCGTCTTAACGTCGATATCTTGGAGGTTGGTGGAAATCAGAATGAAGCTTTGCGCATTCAAGTCAAGACTCACTATCGTGCTTCATCTCGCTACCAAGATCGAGCTTCACGAAGATTATATGCTTGGTATAGTGTTTATAGCTTAGGTGTTTACTTTATGTGTTATACTTAAAAGCTCAAACCATACACACACACACACATTATTTCGCAAAACGGTCAAAAAATGTTTAGCTCTATAAATATAAATTAGTTTTCAAAAGTCATCTATTTGGGAAGATAACATGTTTAAAATAATTTCATTAGAATCATGTGTTTAACGATTTCGTATCTTTGTTGATTCTGGTAATATATGAAATCATATTGGTACGTTTTTGCAAAATAATGAGTTTTCACAAATGGAAAATGTTTTTTTTAGAAATTCCTTTTCTAACATGTTATTTTCATATATATAAATATTTCCCAAGTTTTACTATTTTTGGAGTTGATTTGCTATTTTAATTTGAATTTAGGAAATTAGCTTTTCAAAATTCAGGTTTCTGTGAATAGTATTTTAAGTCGACCGATTTTATTCACCGGTTAACCGACCAGTGTAGTTTTTACAGTTTGTGTTTTACAGTCGAAGCAGTCGACCGACTACAAGTATCAGTCAACCAAACAATATTTTTCAGTCGACCGATAAAATTCATCAGTCGACCGATCAACGACTAGTTTTTTATAACGGCTAGTTTTGGCTGCTTTTGTTTGAGAGACTATAAATAACCCTCAAGACTTGGTTTTTTGCGTAGAGTTTTACAAGAAGTTTATTGGGGTGTTTTGCTGTAAGTTTTTGAGAAAAATCAAGTGTTTGTTTATGTGAAGAGAGTTTCACAAAGAGAGATTTCAATTTCATCTTTGAGGAGTTTAACCTCAAATCTTCATATCTCTTTGTTTAGAGAAGTTTTACAAAACTCATTATCTAGCTTATTTTCATTTTTGATTCTCATATATATGTGCTAGATTAATTTGAGTTTAATTTTGTTTTACTCATTGTTTATACACACACCCATTTGAGCTTTAGTATTTCACATTTTGTATATTTGGGTTGTGAGAGTGTTTCGTTGAGAGTGAGCTTACATATCGTTCTCATTTGTATTGGAGAACAAATCTTTTATTTGCACGCATTATGATAACACATTGTAATACACAAGAACACTTAGAGGAGTAGTTGGAGAGAGACTGGGGTCAATTCTAAGAGGAATGAGTTGGTTGTAAAGCCTAGGAAGAGATCGCAAATGTTAGACCCTAGGGGGGGTGATTAGGGTCTTATGCTAATCTAATCCGATTTTATGCCAATTAAAAGTAATTAATTAGTTATCCTAGCAAGTATGAAATACAACAAGATAAATGAGCTAGGCTAAGCAATATGAACAAATGAATATATCCTAGCAATGAGATACACTATGAGATATATGTAAGGATATATAATTAACACAAGGGTAAACAATCTAAACTAGATAGTGGGCAATTAATCAACAAGCAATAAACAAAGGCGATATAAGATATGAACATAAAAATAAGTACGCAATGCAATCATAAACAAACAATATGATTACGGAGTTCGGTCCCCACGACCTACATCTCCGCTCCTCACCTCGAGGAGATCTTCACTATCACAACCGGGTTTTCTACGTTTACCCGAATAAAGTTTACACCACACAATACGGTTTTCTAGTTTACCAAAAACTCTACAACTAAAACACTCCACTCTACACCCTCTCAAGTGTTGAACTAGACGTGTCTCCCTCAAGTGCTCGGATACAACCTCTCCCTAGGTTCGTCAACCGATGCCACTCCTCTTGGGACGATCCCCGACTCTCGCCACACACTTCTCTCGGTGTACAAGTGTATTACAAAGTGATCTTACAATAAAGCACAATACAAAGTGTTTTTTCTTTATAATGGATGAGAACGAATTATAAGCTCACTCTCTAAGTTACACAATCCCACAACCCAATTATACTATGAATGTAAATACAATAAGCTCAATGGTTGTGTATGTGTAAACAAAGAGAAAATAAAATCAACTAAACTCAATATGAATACTAGCTTAATAAAATGATAATCAAACAATATAAAATATAAAGGTAGATTGAGTTTAGAAAACTTCTCAGTTGATCAAGAGTGGAAGGAGAAGAGTTGGATGCTCAAACACCAATAGATGATCTCCTCAAGCTCTTGTGAAATTGATTTCACAAATTCAAACTCTCAAATGCTTAAAAGCTTCTTAAACAAACTTAAACAACACTTAAACCCTTGTTAAAACTTTGTTAAAATATTTCTTGGATGGTTATAAGTGTTGAGGGATGATGGGTATTTATAAGAACTCAAGACAACAACCCAAAGCCAAAGAAAAGCCCAAAAAACAAGGTAAATCCCCAAAAAATTGGAATAAGGGAAAATAGAGTCGTTATGCTACAGTAACTTTCGCGGTCGATCATGGAACTGTAGCGATCGACCGTGGGTACTGTAGCAGTCTGGCAGATCTGATTTTTCTGCGTCTATGCCTTTGTAAAATCGATTAAAAATAGTAAATTAATTCCAAAAATCATGAAATTTTGAGGGAAGGTTTTAGACATGAAGATAAACATGTTAGAGAAAGAATTTCTAATATATCACTTTCCAGTTGAGATAAATAAATGTTTTAACATAATTATATAGTTTCTGAAAAAACTGCTGAAAATACGGTTTTGTAAATTCAATTGAAAATAACAAAACAACTCCAAAATTAGTAAAACTTGGGTAAATGTTTTTATATATGATGATAAACATGTAAATGAAGAAATTTTTCAGATCGCATTTCCCAATTATGAAAACATATCTACTTTGTAAAAACATGCACGGACACATGCACGTACATGAACAAAAAACTTGATTTTTCCAAAAACGAGTTCAAACAATTTGGAAACACTTTAGAATAGATTTGTAGACATTATACGAGATATGAAAATAGTTTGAATAAGTCTTTAATACATAAACACAATATTTTTCTAAATACAATAGAATATGAAACATATGAGTATGAATATGAATATATATTTGTTTCATATCTATGAAATTAAACCAAACCAATTTATCCACTTGATCTTCAATAAGCTTGACTTGGTACACTTGTGGATGAAGCTTGAACTTGAATCTTTAACTTTGAATGCATAGGCTTCACTCCACAATTCCGCCAACCTCCATTGGATATGATCGTGAATGCGCAATTCCATCAATTCTTCAACACGTTGTTTGCCTAGAATAAATACAAAAACACAAATACTAGACAAACAACATTAGGAGTAAATTGTTTGTTAAACATCATTAAAATAAGAAGGCCAACAATCTTCCCTTTTTTGATGATGACAAATAATTTACAAAAGGATATATGCATGAAAGGAAATGAATATATAAATTATAATTCACATGCATATAAACAAGAAAAAATATACTCACAATATTTCTCCTCCTTTGACAACATCAAAAAAGGGACAAAGGGATGAAGAGAGTGAAAACTCCCCCTATCAATATGCATGGGTGAGTATAACACATAGAAAGATATAGGGATTGCTCCCCCTATCAAAATACCTTAATGAATATATGCAATGAATGCTAAGGCATACATATGTGAGCAAGCAAGAAACATGCTAAACACAACTCACATACAAAAAGACAACGAGAACACATATAAATATGTCAAAATAAAAATAGTGTCTCATTAACACAAAAAAAATATAAAAGCCATATAAAAGAATAGATTTATGAAAACAAAAGAATTTGATCAATAAAAAAATCTGTTTTCATGTTCAAAAGTATAATTTTTCAAAACCAAGAAAAGGAAAAAGAACAACACTAAAATACTTGGTTTTAAAAATCAAATTTGTTTTGGACACGAATAGATGATCCATGAGCACACATATAAATATCATCATATAAGTAAAATATAATGAATTCAAAATAACAATTCAAAACAAAATCTTTGACAACAAAATTTCAAGAGAGGCAATAATTTATCAAGCTCTTACGCTTATAACAACCCATATAAGGACTTTTAGTACCCGGTAAACATGATTTGGAAATAAACACCCAATAAACCCGGGGGTTATATAAATACAAACCTCTCATCAAAATAGAAACTAATAATCATGAAAACAAAAGAATTTGATAAAAAAATTATTTTCATGTTCAAAAGTTTAAAGTATAATTTTTCAAAACCAAAATAAAAATAAAAATAAAAACACTAAAATATTTGGTTTAAAATCAAATTTATTTTGGTACCCAAGTATTCTTGGTACCAAAAGGTTTAGGACATGACCCCTATCATTCAAGCTCAAAGCCCTAGGGTTATGAACCCATTTGGGCACATTTAGTGCACGGATCCGGTCATAGCAATAATTATGCAAATGACCCATTCGATTGTAATAAGTGCAATGAAGAGGATACATTTGGTTATGTTGACCATGTGGATGTGCATGAGGAATATTTGCAAATAAATATGGTCTTTTAAGATTATTTTGCAAATGAGAAATATTTTGAAATAATGTTGGTCTACTTGAAATATTTTGTGATTTAGAAAATTTTCGCAAATCAAAACAAAACTTAGCTAAGTGACCAACTCTACCACAAAAATCACAATGATACACATTATCATGCTTATGATGAATAATGGGTGCATGTGTGTGTACATGTGATGAAGAAGAAGCCTTATGAGATGCACATGGAGTATTAGCAATCTTAGGTTTGTGTGCATCATAGCAAAATTTAGCAAGGTGTCCTTTATGACCGCAAATAGAGCATTTGTAAACTTTGCTATACAAGTGTGCATAGTGAGTGGATGATTTAGACTCAGATTTGGCACACATATTCATAAGCTTCTTATGATTATCAATGCATGAAGTTAATGTTAAATCTAAAGATAATATGCGATTTTTGACAAGATTCAACTCAACATTAGGCACGATATCATTGATAATAGAAGTAGAGCATGTATGGTTATCAAATTCATTTCTAATGCATTCTACTTCTAGCATGACATCTTTATTTGCATGAGTTAAACTAGCAATAGATGAGCTCAAATTTTTATTTTCCAAATTCAATATATCATTATTTTCTTTAAGTGTAACATTCCCTTTAGCAATGATATCATATTTAGAACCTAGCAACTCATGATCGAATTTTAATTCTACATGCTTGCTTTTAAGATCAATAAAGTCATTTTGCAATTTTGTATAGGCACGTGATAATCTCTCATATGCACAAGCGAGTTCATTAATAGATAGATCATCATCGGATTCCGAATCGCTTACCACACTAGGGTTATCCCCTAATGGTCGTGTGCATGATGCTCCTCTATCACTTGCTAGGGTTATCCCCTAATGGTCGTGTGCATGATGCTCCTCTATCACTTGAAGTCGATTCCGCCACAACGTGTCGAATCTCCTCTAATTCTCCTTGATGTGCTTCAAAAAGTTTCCAAATCGTGTAAGCACTATCAAAATGAGCAAGTTCGTTAGAAAGTTTCCAAATCGTGTAAGCACTATCAAAATGAGCAAGTTCGTTAGAAATACATAGTTCAAAAGCATTATGCAAGAGTTCTAACATTAACTTGTTCAAAATGAGCAAGTTCGTTAGAAATACATAGTTCAAAAGCATTATGCAAGAGTTCTAACATTAACTTGTTTATTGTAAACATTTTCTTATCATGATTGCTCCACTTGGATTTCTCTAATGTGGGCAAAATGTAAGCACAATCAATAACTTCCCATAAGTTAATATTTCTAGATTCAACAAATATTTTAAATTTAGAGCACCATTGAGCATAAGGGAAATTTCTATATTTTGGAGCAATATTTGGATTATAGCCTAAACAAAATATATTTATATTCATGATATATATGTGAATATATGCAAGCAAGACAAATATAATCATAACTAGATTAGCACAAATAAGATAACTTGGATCTTTAACTCAAGGTGATTAGACCTTAAATCATTTTAGGCCCTAGAGGGGGGGGGGGGGTGATTAGGGTCTTATGCTAATCTAATCCGATTTTATGCCAATTAAAAGTAATTAATAAGTTATCCTAGCAAGTATGAAACAACAAGATAAATGAGCTAGGATAAGCAATATGAACAAATGAATATATCCTAGCAATGAGATACACTATGAGATATATGCAAGGATATATAATTAACACAAGGGTAAACAATCTAAACTAGATAGTGGGTAATATAATCAACAAGCAATAAACAAAGGCGATATAAGATATGAACATAAAAATAAGTGCGCCAATGCAATCACAAACAAACGATATGATTACGGAGTTCGATCCCCACGACCTACATCTCCGCTCCTCACCTCGAGGAGATCTTCACTATCACAACCGGGTTTTTTACGTTTACCCGAATAAAGTTTACACCACACAATATGGTTTTCTAGTTTATCGAAAACTCTACAACTAACACACTCTTTTAATCCCACTCTACACCCTCTCAAGTGTTGAACTATATGTGTCTCCCTCAAGTGCTCGGATACAACCTCTCCCTAGGTTCGTCAACCGACGCCACTCCTCTTGGGACGATCCCTGACTCTCGCCATACACTTCTCTCGGTGTACAAGAGTATTACAAAGTGATCTCATAATAAAGCATAATACAAAGTGTTTGTTCTCTATAATGGATGAGATCGAATTATAAGCTCACTCTCTAAGTTACACAATCCCACAACCCAATTATACTATGAATGTAAGTACAATAAGCTCAATGGTTGTGTATGTATAAACAAAGAGAAAATAAAATCAACTAAACTCAATATGAACACTAGCTTAATAAAATGATAATCAAACAATATAAAATATAAAGGTAGATTGAGTTTAGAAAACTTCTCAGTTGATCAAGAGTGGAAGGAGAAGAGTTGGATGCTCAAACACCAATAGATGATCTCCTCAAGCTCTTGTGAAATTAATTTCACAAACTCAAACTCTCAAATGCTTAAAAGTTTCTTAAACAAACTTAAACAATACTTAAACCCTTATTAAAACTTTGTTAAAACATTTCTTGGATGGTTATAAGTATTGAGGGATGATGGGTATTTATAAGAACTCAAGACAACAACCCAAAGCCAAAGAAAAACCCAAAAAACGAGGCAAATCCCCAAAAAATAGGAACCAGGGAAAATAGAGCCGTTATGCTACAGTAACTTTCACGGTCGACCGCGGTACGGCTATCGTGGGTACTGTAGCAGTCTGGCAGATCTGATTTTTCTGCGTCTCTGGTTTTGTAAAATCAATTAAAAATAGTAAATTAATTCCAAAAATCATGAAATTTTGAGGGAAGGTTCTAGACATGAAGATAAACATGTTAGAGGAAAGAATTTCTAACATATCACTTCCCAGTTGAGAGAAATAAATGTTTGAACACAGATATACAGTTTCTAAAAAAACTGCTAAAAATACGGTTTTGTAAATTTAATTGAAAATAACAAAACAACTCCAAAATTAGTAAAACTTGGGGAAATATTTGTATATATGATGATAAATATGTAAACGAAGAAATTTTTCAGGTCACATTTCCCAATTATGAAAACATATCTGTTTTGTAAAAACATGCACGGACACATGCACGTACATGAACAAAAAACTTGATTTTTCCAAAAACGAGTTCAAACAATTTGGAAACACTTTAGAATGGATTTGTAGACATTATACGAGATATGAAAATAGTATGAACAAGTCTTTAATCCATAAACACAATATTTTTCTAAATACAATAGAATATCAAACATATGAATATGAATATAAAGATATATTTGTTTCATATCTATGAAATTAAACCAAACCAATTTATCCACGTAAAAAAAAACATGTATGAGTATAAATATTTATTTATATGCTTGTAAAAACTTTGTTTGTGGATAAACCAAAATCCAAATTGTGTACATATATATATATATATATATATAACTATATATATATACATAGAAACCAATAAATTGTGTGTGTATATGATATTGAGCTTAACGTACTTAACACACATAATATAACACCTAAACTAAATTACCCAAGCTTGATCTTGATCTTCAATAAGCTTGACTTGATACACTTGCGGATGAAGCTTGAACTTGAATCTTTAACTTTGAATGCATAGGCTTCACTCCACAATTCCGCTAACCTCCATTGGATATGATCGTGAATGCGCAATTCCATCCATCCTCCAACACGTTATTTGCCTAGAATAAATACGAAAACACAAATACTAGACAAACAACATTAGGAGTAAATTGTTTGTTAAACATCATCAAAACAAGAAGGCCAACAGTAAATCCAAACATTTAAGGAATGTGACACGGGTAGTCCAACACTTAGATGAGTGTGGCTTGTGGGATTGACAACGTGTATTGTAAACATTACCGGTGAACATTGAAAACCGTTATTGTGTAGTTCGTGTTGATATAGTAGAGATCTCCTCAAGGTGAGGAGCGGAGACGTAGGCCATGGGTTGACCGAACGCCGTGATCAATTTTTGTTGTTTGCAATTGTGTTTTTGGCACACTATTTCTCTTTATATCTTGTGCTTATTGTTTATATCGCCTATTGTAAAATTGTTTATCCTTGCATATCCTCTTGCATATCATATTGCTAAGGACTTTGCATTATTAGTTTTAATTTGGCATCAATATCGGATTAGATTAGCAATTACCCTATTCACCCCCCTAGTGTACTTTCATAGGTCGGGTATGGTTTCTAATGGGTACGGGTTAAAAATTAAAATGTTATTAGTGATGTGGTCGGTTTGAGCGGTTTGGGTTGAAAAGTTTTCAACCCGATCCGAACCGACTTACAAACAAAACCGAACCAAACTGCTAATTTTTGATCGGTTCGATTGGTTTTTGGGTCTGGATTGAATCATGCACAGCCCGAACCGCTATGGACAAAAGCCAAAAATATCACATTTAAACAAAAAAAATGTGTCAAATTTTGATTGACTTGTCCATTGTCGTGGTCAGGGCTGGCTCTGAGGGTGTGCGAAGGGTGCGACCGCACAGGGCCCCTGAAAATTGGGGGCCTAAATTTTTTTTTGGTAAAATAGGTTGCTTCCAGCTCTGTGACCCTTCTCCTCTCCCCAAAACCAGCTCCCCAAACCAAATCTCTCTCCCCCTTTTCTCAAAAACCTTCTTCCTCCCCAAACTAGATCTCCCCCCCAACTCCAAGACCCTTCTTCCTCCCCAAAACGAAGCCTCCCAAAACAGTATCGAATCGACCTCTCTCTCCGCCACGACACCGCCAGATCCGCTCAGATCTGATCTCCAATGGCATCGAGAGAGGGGTTCGTCTACATCGCCAAGCTCGCGGAGCAAGACGAGCGCTATGACGGTAATATCTCTCGATTCAGGTCTACGACAGCTCTACAAATGGACTCCGATTTCTCCATCAAAAAACGATGAAGTTCCTGCCACACCCGAGGACCCGTCGAAGAGGAAGTTTCGCTATGTTCCGGTATGATTCATCTGTTGTTTTTTATTATAGGGTGAGAAATTTCATGCTTTGGCTGTTCTTTAAAATCCATTTTGTTCATTATGATAATTTCTGTCGATTTATTTCATCCAAAATAGTAATTTAGGACGTGGGTTTTTCTTTTGGATACTCCTGGATGTAAATTTGGTGTTTTATATGGAATCATAACTTGAGTATGATCTGATTTTCGGAGTTCTTAAAAGAGTATTGAAGTGTTCCTGAATTCTTATTCGGCAGAGAGTGTATATTTTTCACGAAAATTCCTTTCTTTTATCATATCTAAGAACCCTAACAGCCACCAAACACCCATAAACCCTATTTTGAATTCTTGGTGAGGATTGGAGGCTTTCAAGTTGGGTTTTTGTTGATTTTTTTTGGCTTTTGGAGTGGAGATCTCCTTCGACGTTGCTTTTAACAAGTTTTTCCTTCAACCCCAGGCGAGTATCATCTCTACTAATCCCCCTCCCAGTTTTTTAAAAATATTTTTGAAGAGTTTTTAATGAGTTTTATAGAGCCTAATCAATTATTTTGTGTATAAAAAAATTGGATCTTTTGTATATATGTATGAAGACTAGGTCTTTTCATGTTAAAGAGATTAAGCACGAATTTATAGAAGTGTTTTAAGATCTGAAAATAATTTAAAATATCGTTTATCTGAATTTAGATGTCTTATGCTTCGTTTTAAAGTTTTGTGCATGATTGAAGGTTTACATATGATTTCTTGTGCAAATAATCATGCTTGTTATGTTCTGCTGAAAATCTGCTGCACATATACTTTTGAGCTAGAAATTTGAAATAACAAATGAAATCCAAATTGAACCAAACTAATGCCAATTGAAAGATATGTGAATCTAGTTTTCAAAACAGAAAACCATACCTAAAGATAATTTTGCTAGAGAAAGATATACTCATTTTACTGATGATATATCCTGCAGAAAATATGCTGCACATATAAAATGTTTGACTGGAAATTTGAAATATCATATGAACTCCAAACTGAGCCAAATTAGTGTCAAATGATATCTATGTGAGTCTAGTTTCCAAAACGAAAAACTATTCTTAAAAAGAGTTTGTCCAGAGAAAGATATTCTCATTTTACTAATGCTATGTTCTGCAGAAAGCTGCAGATGTGCTGATTTGAGTCGACTCATCGGAGTTTTTCCTATTTCGTTTGTATTTCTGCTTGATCAACTACTATGCTTATACTTTCATACAGTGTTCATATATGATCGAGGGTTCTATTGAACTTTTGTTGAACATGAGTAGTTGCCTTGTTTATCGAGTATTAAATTGTAGTATTCATGTTTTCATCTACACATATGAGATGACTTTTCTGACACAAGCTTAGATCTGTACCGTGAGGCATGCACAAGAGTAGAATATGTATACCTTTACTTCTAGTATTCCATGGTTTATATATACAGTCCTCGTGTTGGACTATAATCCATTGAAGTCCTCGTGTTGGACTATAATCCATTGAAGTCCTCGTGTTGGACTATAATCCATTGAAGTCCTCGTGTTGGACTATAATCCATTGAAGTCCTCGTGTTGGACTATAATCCACTAAAGTCCTCGTGTTGGACTATAATCCATTTCAGTCATCGTGTTGGACATTTACATATTTGACCACGTCTTGGACATTTGTTAAGCTATGAGTATGACACTTATCTAAATCAGGACATGACATGATTACATGAGATTTGGACATGATAGCTACCTAGGCTGTACATGACACTTATGTAATTTTGACCTTTGACACTTATTTGGTTATGACATGACACAGTATTTAAGTTTTGAGATGGGTTGTATTTCTCTTTATTATTGTTCCTGTATTAGATTTTGGGTTTGGTGTTTAGGGATTTACAATTTGAGATACAAGGTATATACATGAGGGTTTCCTTGTTTGGATTATTTCGCTCGACGTACCTATGCTCGTGTTGTAAATCTCTAAATACTAAAATCCTCTTTTGTTAGGATCTATGATTTTAGAATATTATGTATTCACTGTATTTTCATATACAACGAGCCCTATCCTTTGGGGTTGGTTGTGATGATGCTCGCTAGCGCTTTGACGCTCGTTGTCCCTCCCCCTTTCAGGTAACGAGCCAGGGGCCCGGAGAGTCGCAGGTTGATGGCGACGCATTTTAGTTTTAGCCGTCTATTTAGTTATATTTTCTTTTGAGCTCCACTGTAGACTTTTGTGTAGACATGTGAGAGTTTTATTCTAGAAATTTTAAAGGCTGTGTGCCTTATTTCCCTTTGTCAGACATTTTGTATTTGAGACTTGTTGAGGACTCCAGTTCATTTATTTCAGACATTTACTTGTATTCCAGTATATTAGATAATGAAATATTAAATCTCTATTATTTCATCAGTTGATTCTTGTATAATCTTTTACTTGCTTTGTACTACACCTGTTGTTGATTCCACTAGAGAGATAGTAAATGTGATGGTGAAACATGTTATTGCACGGTGTGGTGCATGGCAGGTTTAACATTTCTGGTTTCACCTCGGACTGCAGCCTTGTGTGAACCCAGGGGCGTCACAGTAGAGATATAACCTAACCCTCTTTTAGTTTTATTGTAATAATCAAGAGGTTTTCCTTCTGGGGAAGAAAGCCGAATCAGCACTCGTCTTCCTTTCCTAATATTTAAACATTCCTGTTTACCAAAGTCGTAACCCATCCTTTTCATTAATTTTATGGAGTTAGGTTCATGATAATAGAATTGGGGGGATCCCCGGTCTTCCTCTGAACTCTCTCGCTGGAGTAATTCGGGTTTGACTCTACCGAAATAGATTGACTTTTGCCCTTTCCTTCTAGACGGGACCATAAAGAAAGCCTTCTGTGCATCTTCCATCTCTTCAAACATAGTGAAGGATGATTTTATAGGCAAATTGAGTAATACCTCGGCGTACAATGTGCGCCATGAATCAGTACATGCATCTATATTAGACACATTGGACAAGTACGCCAAATTAAAATCTTTATTAATGTACCACTCGCCCTCACTCGTTACATTGTTATTATCCTCACTCTGACCCATTACATTAAAATCCAACTCCCACGGACAATCCTCCTCAGGATTGGGCTCGATGTCAGCTTCTTTGCCACTGTCAGCGGCCTCATTTGATTGCTCTGGCTCTTAGGTATCCAGATCGAAAACCGAATCAGTGTGAAAGTTCTCCACCCCTCTGAAAGGTTTCTTCTTGGCAATTAGAGTTCTGACTTCTCCCTCTTCATCGACATATTTCATGACCTGATGAAGAGTAGATGGGACATTACGATTCGCATGAATCCAGGGTCGTCCTAACAACAAATTATAAGATGTCTGCATCTATAATGTAATAAGTCACTTCGAACTTGAGATCTCCAATTTGACATCTGAGTTTGATTTTACCCAAGGGTCATGTGCTATTGGCATTAAAGCTGAAGATGGTTGTCTGGGTAGAACTTAGCCGGTGCAGAGGAATCCCTAAGACTTGCATGACCCGGTATGACATGATGCTGAGTGCTGAGCCTGGATCTACTTGTATAGGGTTGATTTCAGAAGAGCTAATATACCCTATATAGTACAGAGGTCTATCATGCTTATGTTTAATCTGCATATCTTTCTGAGTGAATGATATGCATGGCAGACTTCTTGCAGCTTGTAGACATTGTATACAAGATTGTTCTTTGGAAGCTTCTGAAACCGGAGTGACCTAAGTAATAAAGCTTTCTGTGTTTGTCGAAGCTTCAATTAGAGCTTCCATTGTGGTCTTGGATAATCGTAGGAGCTCGTATAGGATGATCCTTGTAGGGATGTTAGCCAATTACGCCATGACGTTGAATCGGAAGGGCGTGTTCGATCCTCCAGTATCCTATTGAAGAAGGTTCTGGTTGAAGCAATGCTCTTTCTATTTCCCTTTATCCATTGTCTTCTTAGGAGCAGAACCCTCAACCTCTGGGGCTTGCTCTTCTGCTCCTTGAGCATATTGGCTATAATTTCTCAGATATGTTTTCCCTGATCGGGTACCAGGGTTACCTCCTTGATCTGCTGCAAGGATAATCCTCTCTTCTTCTCAGTCCGTGAGAGGTTTGAGATGATGATCATCCTCAGTTATAAAGGTGCTAATCATATTGGATGACTTCGCCTTGCCTTTCTTCTTCTTTGTGGATGCACTTGTCCACTGTTGGTCTTCAATTAAGTTAGGATGGACCCACATGATTTTTCCTTTTAGAACAGTAAGGGGTACCAAGCCTTTATCCTTCTGACTATGTGGATCAGTATTTTTCATGTGCATTTCTCCCTTAGGGATAGGTATAACGCCATCCGTTGTCGTTACAGGAGAAAAATCTCCGAACTGGACCGATATCAAATTTGTGGATACGGTCTTCTGTTCTGGTTTGAACTTGAGTACATTAGTATCGACTAGGTGTTATAGAATATCCTTAAAGATATAACATTTCCTTGTTGGATGTCCTAACATTCTGTGATACCGGCAGTAGTTAGGATCATCTACTTTTCCTGCTTCATCAGGTTTCTTCACTTCAGGAAGTTTTAGTTTGTTGTTCTTTCGAAGTAGCTGGAATAGGGTGTCCACGTGTTCCTCTTTGAATGAGTACTGTTTGGGTGCCCTCTGTTGATTCGATGTCTTACCCTGTTTTGCAGGTGATGCTCGGGTGCTGGTATCAGCGGCCAGAGTCTCCTTTTCCTTAGGTCTGGGAGCATTGCCTTAGATGCGTTGTGTTTGCAGATTTGGCTTATTAGCTTCTTCAGCTCTGACTCGAGCAACAATCTCTTCCACCTGCTCTCCTTGTGAGACCAACTGAGTGGGGAAATAGAGGCATTACGTGTTAATCCGAGGATTAAGGGTCAGCAGGCCATATTTGCATTATCCAGGAGATTCTTGAAGGACAAATGGTCCCATATATGTTGCATCGCCGGCAGAGTTTATTCAGCAATACCGCGTGATTAGGGTACGGGTGGAGCTTTCTTCGTGATTTCTTTTTCAGCTAGGATCTAATTTAATTTAGAAATTCGGTTATCTTTCATACCTCCGTGGGTAGGCTTCAGCTTGTAGCACATTCTTTAGATATTCTGTTATCAGTATCTACTCCTCTAGGGGAGGTGTCCACTCTATCTATAGGAGATATGTCATCAGATTAGATGAGTCAGAGTTTGTTGTCGATTTGATAGCGTTGTATATGTCCGGGTTCGATGTTATCCTTGGTAAGGTTTGGTTATCCTCCTACCAGGCTAGTATTGACTGCTTTGTGAAGACAGTCAATTTGGAAGCGTCCGATGGGTCCGAGATTATTATAGCAACCTCTCAGGGCTACCATTTTGCGGAGTTGTTTCTGGCGTACATCGAGGAGGCAATGCGACGGGATCTGAGTATTGATTTATTGGAGACTAGAGTTGTCTCAGAGTATCAGGATGTCTTTCAGAACATACCTGAGTTACCTCCTGTGTGAGAGGTCGAGTTTTGTATTGAGTTACAGTCGGGCACAGCCCCAATATCCCGTGCACCCTATCGTATGGCACCAGCTGAGATGAAGGAGCTTCAGACCCAGTTGGACGAGTTGTTAGCTCAGGGTTTTATTCGCCGGAGTCATTCTCCGTAGGCGAGTTGTTAGCTCAGGGTTTTATTTGTAGGAGTTATTTCTCCGTGGGGCGCACCGGTCCTCTTCGTGAAGAAGAAGGATGGTAATATGAGATTGTGTATTGATCATAGAGAGCTGAACAAAGTCACTATCCGAAATAGGTACTCTTTACCTAGGATTGATGACTTGTTCAACCAGTTGCAGAGAATGTAGTATTTCTCGAAGTTTGATCTTCGTTCTGGTTATCGTAGTTACGGATTTGGGAGATGGATTTTCCCAAAGAAGTTTTCCTAATTTTATGTGAATCTTTAGATTTTCTAGTTAGGTCATTTGGGTTGACTAATGCACCGTGGTATTCATGAATGTGATGAACCGAGTTTTTCCGTCCCTTCATGGGCCAGTTTGATATTCTCATATTTTCGAGATCGGAGGCAGCACACGAGTAGCATTGCAGACTCTTCAGGAGCATCAGTTATATGCCAAGTTCAGTAAATGCGGGTTTTGGTTTTTAGAAGTCAGATTGGTTAGCCACGTCAACAGCAAAGAGGGCATAGCAGTGAATCCGGCTAAGTTTACAGTAATTGTTGATTTGGAACCGCTAAAGACGGTGATAGAGATTCGAAACTTCTTGGGTTTAACCGGTTATTATGGGGAGTTCATCCAGGACTTCTCGAAGATTTCGACGCCTCTAACACGCCTTACGAAGAAGGGTGTACAGTTCATTTGGAGCACGGTGTGCCAGAAAGCCTTGATACCTTGAAGGCTAAGTTGACTACAGCGCCGGTTTTGACTATTCCGAGCGACGATAGAACATACGATGTTTACACAGAGGCATAATTGGCAGATTTAGGAGGCGTCTTGATGCAGACTCAAAGGGTAGAAGCATATATTTAGAGTGCACGAGCAGAACTACCCCACTCATGATTTGGAGTTAACAGCGGTAGTATTTACATTGGAGTCACGAGACATTACTTGTATGGAGCACAACTTGAATTGTTCACCGACCACCATAGTTTAAGTATCTTCTCTCCCAGAAGGAAACTCAACCAGAGGCAGCAGCGGTGGATTGACTTTATTGAGAACTATGAATTCGCGATTCAGTATATCCAGGAACAACTAAGATGTACAAAGACCTAAAGAGACAATTTTGGTGGAGTGATAGGCATAGGAAGATTTTAGAGTATGTAGCTAAGTGTCTTACCTGTCAACAAGTGAAGGAGTAACATCAGAGACCGACAATAACACTTCAGTTCTTACCCATTTCGAAAATGAAAGTGGACGGATATTTTTATGGACTATATTGTAGGGTTGCCGAAGTCAAAGAAAGAAAATGATTCTTTTTGGGTGATAATAGAAAGACTAACGAAGTCAGCACATTTTATTCCAGTAAAGACTAACTGTACAGCTAAGACGCATTCGAGGATATTTGTTCGGAAGATAATTCGACTTCATGGAGTTCCAGATATGATGGTATCGGATCGAGGTTCAATGTTCATTTCGTATTTTTAGAAGGGTTTCCAGGATTCGTTTGGCAACAGATTTATCTTACAGTAGTGTATTCCACCCACAGACGGATGATAAGACGGAGAGAGTAAATCAGATGTTGGAGGACATATTGCGGGCTAGTGTCATTTACTTTCAAGGCAGCTGGGAGGATCATATTTCACTGATAGAGTTCGCTTATAACAACAGTTATCAAGCGACAATTGGTATAGCCATGTATGAAGCATCGTACGGGAGGCCTTGCAGATCGCTTATATGTTGGGTAGAACCGGATGATAGTTTAATGCTTGGACCAGAGCTTATGGGACAAAAAAAAAAAACCTTGATCAGAGAATAGATTCTATCCACTCAGAGACGGCAAAAGAGCTATACAGATAAGAGATGAAGACCTTTGGAGTTTCAGATTTGAAGAATTAGTTATGCTAAAAGTATCATCTATGAAAGACGTTCAACGATTTATACATCGCGACTCCCACAATTTGTTTGATCAAGTAAATTAAATTTTTGTATGACTTGTTTATGGCTTATGGTTACTTGTATGGCGATGTTTATACTTAACACTAAAATGAGGGTATTAACACTTATCTCCTAAGTACTTGGAACATATGGTATATATATGAGGGGTTCCTTGTTTGGATTTTTCGCTCGATGTACTTGTTCCCTTTAATTAGGGGTTAAGTGGGAGTATTTACATTTTTTATGGTTAAGTGTAGACATCGAAGATGATTTTCGGGAGCACGAAGATGTTATGCCGCGCGACTTCTGGTACCTATGGAGGAAGTGTATTGATTTATGTGTACGATTATTTGTGTGGTTATATTTTGATTTAACGCTAGAATGAGGATATTTTCACTTAATTCTTAATCTTTCGGAACACATGGTATATATATGGGGGGTTCCTTGTTTGGATTTTTCGCCCGACGTACTAGTTCCATTCGATTAAGGGTTGAGTGGGAATATATTCATCCTGGACTGTTAAATATAAATATCCATATATGCTTATCAAGAGTAAAATTCTAAATGTTTCTGGTTGCGGGTTGAATTAGACCAACTATGTGTTTTTTCTAGTATTATTATTTGATTAAGTATGATTTCTGAATTTCGAGGACGAAATTCTTTTAAGGGGGGAAGAATGTAAAACCCCAAAAATTTGAATACTTTATGATAAATATTAATAAATATGTTATACATTTATAAATAATATATTATGATGTTGGAGTATGCTAGGAATTGATTTGAGATCAATTCAATGTATATATGTATATATGTGAGTACAAATACACAAATCATGCACAAAGGCCAAGAGTGAGAATCTGGGAATTTTGACTAGTTGAGAGTTTCTATGTTTTTCACACCGATTCATTAAGAATCTGGAAAAGTGTATAATACCAAAGTTGTAGGTATCTTCAAGAGCTTTCCAACAAATCTTAGATCACCTTATTCCGAGATCGTATGAGAAAGTTATAGCCAAAATACCGAAGGAGTATTTTCCTAGTCAGACTAGGTTTCCTGGTTCGGGTCTAACAGGTTTGTTTCGGGTTTGTCTCTATAAATACCTATATTTTTCACGAAAATTCCTTTCTTTTATCATATCTAAGAACCCTAACAGCCACCAAACACCCATAAACCCTATTTTGAATTCTTGGAGAGGATTGGAGGCTTTCAAGTTGGGTTTTTGTTGATTTTTTTTTGGCTTTTGGAGTGGAGATCTCCTTCGACGTTGCTTCTAACAAGTTTTTCCTTCAACCCCAGGCAAGTATCATCTCTACTAATCTCCCTCCCAGTTTTTTTTTAAAATATTTTTGAAGAGTTTTTAATGAGTTTTATAGAGCCTAATCAATTATTTTGTGTATAAAAATTGGATCTTTTGTATATATGTATGAAGACTAGGTCTTTTCATGTTAAAGAGATTAAGCACGAATTTATAGAAGTGTTTTAAGATCTGAAAATAATTTAAAATATCGTTTATCTGAATTTAGATGTCTTATGCTTCGTTTTAAAGTTTTGTGCATGATTGAAGGTTTACATATGATTTCTTGTGCAAATAATCATGCTTGTTATGTTCTGCTGAAAATCTGCTGCACATATACTATTGAGCTAGAAATTTGAAATAACAAATGAAATCCAAATTGAACCAAACTAATGCCAATTGAAAGATATGTGAATCTAGTTTTCAAAACAGAAAACCATACCTAAAGATAGTTTTGCTAGAGAAAGATATACTCATTTTACTGATGATATATCCTGCAGAAAATATGCTGCACATATAAAATGTTTGACTGGAAATTTGAAATATCATATGAACTCCAAACTGAGCCAAATTAGTGTCAAATGATATCTATGTGAGTCTAGTTTCCAAAACGAAAAACTATTCTTAAAAAGAGTTTGTCCAGAGAAAGATATTCTCATTTTACTAATGCTATGTTCTGCAGAAAGCTGCAGATGTGCTGATTTGAGTCGACTCATCGGAGTTTTTCCTATTTCGTTTGTATTTCTGCTTGATCAACTACTATGCTTATACTTTCATACAGTGTTCATATATGATCGAGGGTTCTATTGAACTTTTGTTGAACATGAGTAGTTGCCTTGTTTATCGAGTATTAAATTGTAGTATTCATGTTTTCATCTACACATATGAGATGACTTTTCTGACACAAGCTTAGATCTGTACCGTGAGGCATGCACAAGAGTAGAATATGTATACCTTTACTACTAGTATTCCATGGTTTATATATACATTCCTCGTGTTGGACTATAATCCATTGAAGTCCTCGTGTTGGACTATAATCCATTGAAGTACTCGTGTTGGACTATAATCCACTAAAGTCCTCGTGTTGGACTATAATCCATTCCAGTCATCGTGTTGGACATTTACATATTTGACCACGTCTTGGACATTTGTTAAGCTATGAGTATGACACTTATCTAAATCAGGACATGACATGATTACATGAGATTTGGACATGATAGCTACCTAGGCTGTACATGACACTTATGTAATTTTGACCTTTGACACTTATTTGGTTATGACATGACACCGTATTTAAGTTTTGAGATGGGTTGTATTTCTCTTTATTATTGTTCCTGTATTAGATTTTGGGTTTGGTGTTTAGGGATTTACAATTTGAGATACAAGGTATATACATGAGGGTTTCCTTGTTTGGATTATTTCGCTCGACGTACCTATGCTCGTGTTGTAAATCTCTAAATACTAAAATCCTCTTTTGTTAGGATCTATGATTTTAGAATATTATGTATTCACTGTATTTTCATATACAACGAGCCCTATCCTTTGGGGTTGGTTGTGATGATGCTCGCTAGCGCTTTGACGCTCGTTGTCCCTCCCCCTTTCAGGTAACGAGCCAGGAGCCCAGAGAGTCGCAGGTTGATGGCGACGCATTTTAGTTTTAGCCGTCTATTTAGTTATATTTTCTTTTGAGCTCCACTGTAGACTTTTGTGTAGACATGTGAGAGTTTTATTCTAGAAATTTTAAAGGCTGTGTGCCTTATTTCCCTTTGTCAGACATTTTGTATTTGAGACTTGTTGAGGACTCCAGTTCATTTATTTCAGACATTTACTTGTATTCCAGTATATTAGATAATGAAATATTAAATCTCTATTATTTCATCAGTTGATTCTTGTATAATCTTTTACTTGCTTTGTACTACACCTGTTGTTGATTCCACTAGAGAGATAGTAAATGTGATGGTGAAACATGTTATTGCACGGTGTGGTGCATGGCAGGTTTAACATTTCTGGTTTCACCTCGGACTGGTAAATTTGGTGTTTTATATGGAATCATAACTTGAGTATGATCTGATTTTCGGAGTTCTTAAAAGAGTATTGAAGTGTTCCCGAATTCTTATTCGGCAGAGAGTGAGGCTTTATTTTGGTAGAGAACCAGAGGGATGCTACTATTTTTTTTGGGACATAGGAAATGTGGCTTATTGGTCATTGGATGTGCATGAGGTTCTAAGAAACAAAAATAGTTGAAACCATTTAAAGAGGATGAGCAAGAAGGTGGTTATTAGAGAAGTTGATTGCTTGCAGGAAGGTGATGACATTTGCCGATGACGAGCTCTCAAATTTATTGATATTTTGTATATAGAGAAGAGCCTTGTGTTTACTTTTCGCACATGGCCCCTAAAATCTCAGAACCGGCCTTGAAGGTGGTTATTAGAGAAGTTGATTGCTTGCAGAAAGGTGATGACATTTGCCGATGACGAGCACTCAAATTTATTGATATTTTGTATATAGAGAAGAGCCCTGTGTTTACTTTTCGCACAGGGCCCCTAAAATCTCAGAACCGGCCCTGGTCGTGGTTCAGCAATTTTCATCAGGAATGAGGCATCAAGTCTCTCTCAAAATTGTACTAGACCCTTGTGGAAGTCTATTACGTCTTCAACCATCATTGTCAAACCTTTTTCATATGCTCTTTGACAAATATTATATTCTTCTCATCTTAAAAGATCCTTGTTGCATATTTTATTCAAGTTTACGTCTTTTTCAATCTCTCTTTGGGCATTTATTTCATTATATGCCTTGTGTTGTCTAAAGCTGAATTCCTAATGTTTAGAAGTTGAATTTCTCAAGCCATCTAGAGACAGTGTAGTCCGAATATCAAAAACTCAAGTGTTTGATAGAATTTTAGGCAAAAAATGATTCTGTACCTATTACTTGAAGAATTTTCAACCCAAGCAGTTTTATGAGTACGATAGGAGTCCAAAACTAGCAATAATGTCATAATGATACACAACATTAATCCAAATCCATATAATTTCATTTAATTTATAAGAGTACTATGGTTCTAAAAATATGTGATTTTATCTCGCCTGCGAGATTTTCATTATTGAAACTCAGAATATCGAAATATTTCTTGATATTTATACATACATTAGTTTTATAATATTATTTTGAGAAAGGTATTACTAAGGGGTCATTTTTTTGTCAATGGAAAATTTTATTCATTCATAGAAGTAGACGCCTTAGATGCAATCTAATGATGCACGACTTAATGTATATATTAGACTATTCTAATGGATGATTCGTTCCATGCACCGTGATCTACATATCTCAAAATGGTTATAAAATAAAATTCATGATGTTTTTTTTTTTGAAAAGGCAGGTAGGTTAACCTTAAAATAAGATCATAAAACTAAATTTTAATTGTAGATTTGACATCCCATATGTCAAAAGTAGGATTTTTACACCAAAGTTTTTACTTTAAAAAAAATATTAATGAAAATCCTAACTTTTTGTTCTGGGGACTTACATCACCATCAAGAAACTTTAGATCTAATTTAAATAAATATAAGATGCAATCAGATCTGAACCTTAAAATAAGATCAAAGATACGAGCAACCCTAATGTGCTCTGATCCCAATGTTGACTATACAATGAACATGTTGAATATTGAAATCTCTTATTTGGAGGTTACCTGTCCCGAATCTTTTGGAAGGATCGCCACACATCCATTCTTGATCTTTGAACATGACCGGAAGGCGACCACATCAATACGACGAAAAGCCCTCATATATCATCCCGCGACTAGCGCATAAATCATAGAATTGAGAGAGGAAGAAGATGACAATAGTCTATTTTTCTATATTCGTTTTATCTCTACATAAGTGCATATTTATAGAGTAGATGACAAAATCCTAACCATTTAGGACTAGAAACCAGTTCACTAAAGGATTGGCTTGAGCCCAGTGAGGCTCGACCATTCAATTGGGCAACCCCATAAATTACTAGCACAAATAAACAAAGTTAAGAGTCAAGAGGCTAGGTAAAGCGATAGAACTCCCTAGTTTTTAGGGGGGGTGGTAATAGGGCTGTGTAATAAAACTAAAAATGGGGTTTTATATAAAAATCACCTTAACTTTCCTCCAAATTATAACAACTTATCGCTTTTATTGTTTTTTTACATAAACCACCTACATTTGCTAAAATATTTTCAATGTCACATCTTCGCCACTATGTAGCCCAAGAAGAAAAAAAAAACACTTTTTTACCCTTCTCTCTCCACATTCCCCTCTTCTCCCCTCACTCCTCCACTTCCTCTCCTCTCCCTCTCCCTCCTCGTCCACTTCCTTCCTTCCCTCTCCTCTTCCTCATCCACTTCCTTCACCATCTCCTCCATGTCCGGGGGTTTCTCCAAACTCCAATTCTTTCATACCTCCTCCTCCTCATTACCCTCCTCCTCTTCCCTCCTCCTCTCCCGCCAACCTTCCTCCCCCTTTCCCGTCCTCCTCTGCTCCTCTTTTTTTTTTCTTTCTTGAATTAAACTGAGGGATTTAATAGTAAGTTTAGAACTTTTTTGAAACAGAAAGCGCTAAAAAGCGTGACACTAAAAACATCTTAGCAAATATATTCTATTTTAAAAAAAAATAAAGATGGTAAGTTACAATTTGGAGGAAAGTTAAGGCGGTAAAAACCCTTGAAAAAATCCAAAAGAGAGGTAATTTTGTGACAAACTACTCACAGACTGACACAGTGACCCCACAGAGGGGAAAAAAAGCAGAGGACCTGCACCGTTCGCCCTCGAAAAGGGGCCCCCTAAATCCGGTCGGCCCATAATAAAGTGGCCCGCCACGACTCGGAGGAAGAGCCCCAAAAGGCAGCCCAAGTACCTCATAGAAGAGATACCCTTGAAATAAAAAAAGGCGAGATTTTTTTTTTTTTGTTTCACCTCTCCTTTTTTCAAATAAAAAGTTCTTTTCGTTCGGTGCACAATCTCAAAAAACACTTCATGGGTTTCGAATCTTAGGCTTCACTTCTCTCTCTTCTGTCCAAAAGCAGAAGGCATTCAAACATCTGAGAGGTACAATGGATTTGGAATCGGCGTCTCGGAAGAAAAAGCAGCTTCTGCTTCTTTTGGATCCTCCCATTAGTTTGGATATGGCGATTCCAAAGGAGTTCCACTCCGATAAACACGCCGCCGCCGCCGCCGCCGGAGGAGGCGGCGGAGGTCTCTGCCTCCAGCTTCGGGTCCCCAACGTTGGGCAATCGATGAAGGTGATCCTAGCTAATTTTGGATTATTTTCTGGTTTAGTGTGCTAAAATTCTGTTTTTATTGTATTTTATTAGATGGGTATATTCTAGTTTATCATCTGTTTGATGTAATGCCAACAAAAAAAAACCCACTGTTTTTTAATGACAAGTTTGTAATAGAGCTTAGTTGTTTGCTGTTTTTGGTTTCATGGGTCAAAAATATGTTATTTATTGTGTTTAATGAGAATCCTGTTTGATATAGTGCGACAAAGAAGTACCTGTTTTTATGACCTATTTTTATTTATAGAAATGTTAGGGGCACACCCCCAACCACAATCTTATTTTTTTTATTCACGTATTCTTTTTTTCCCCCTGTCTAATGAACTAACTTTTCTCTTTACTGCTTTAGAGTAGTTCTTCTCTATTTGGTGTTAGAATTCCTTTTAAAAAAAGATGGGTATATTCTAATTGGGCTCTTCTGTATGATATAATGCCGCAAAGAAAGAAACAGCCGTTATTTATTTATTTATTCATGTTTGTTGTATCCATGTATCCTTTATTCTTTGAAACAAACTTGAAACTTGATATCAGTTTCTCCTATTTCTTTTATATGGTGGGTTTTGCGAATTAGTTTATGCTCATGCCCGCCCTTTGCGCTCATTGCTAGTTAATTCTTTTTATCAAAATCCAGTTCTGGTTTATTATGCTCATGCCCGCCCCTTGCTCTCATTGTTGTCTAATTCACGGCTCACCCCATTTTTATGTGTAGAGTTATACATGATGATGATAATGATGACGCAACCGAGGGTTTGTGAACTCCACTAATCATTTTACATGATTATTAGATGCATAGTATCATCAACCCAGTTTCTAGAGTGCGTTTACATATTGCAGTGTGTATCAATTGGAACTTCCTCTTGCGAAAGATTATCCAGTTGTGTTCATTTGACTGTTGTCTAATCACGACTACTTACATTAGTTATTAAATGAAATTTATAAAAATTCACTCATATCTCATTTATGAATCTAGTTCATTGTAGGCTGTAAGCTAAACTTATCATCTGTCCTCTTAACCTGATTCTTGCTTAGTGTTGGGAATTAGAGATTTTCTTTCTTGAATGCATGAGCTTAAAGAGCGGTAGCAATAAGGTGATGCCTTGGTGTTTCGTTTTCTTGGTGTGCTCCATAGTCTACTGAACTTTCAAAGAAAAAGATACACATGCGACAATGATGAGATTACAGGAACTTAGTTGTTGATTTTCTTGCATTTATTCTGGAGATTGATTGCTGCCCATGGATGGAATTTAAATGTGAGATATAGATGACAAAAAGTGGATGCTTGCCTTTTATATATAATCATTTTGTTTAAATCATGATGCAGAGCTTCTTTAAGACTAGAGAAGTTGGAGAGTTTGTCAGTGGGGCATTAGCTGGTGCAATGACAAAAGCTGTTCTTGCTCCTTTAGAGACCATCAGGTGCAGCGCTCTTTTTCTCATTTTAACTATTTTTTATTCAAGAAACTTCCTTTGGCAAACAGAGAAGGTTTGTTCAGATTATATACTCATCTGGGATTCCTAAAACTGTGCTCAAGTACCAAGGTTCTCTAGTATGTTACGATAGCTTAAGGAACACTATATTTTTCTGATCACGTTTTAGTTTTAGATCGTCACACACTCATGGATATGCTTGTTCGTGGATCTGTAAGAGCTTTTTAGTTGTTATTGTCTCAATGGACGTAAACTATTGAAATATCTCTAAATAAGTATTTGCGAAAGAACAATATTTGTTTATTCCCCTTTCAAGGAAACATGTAGTAAACCGGAAGCAATAGATTCAAAAGAGATCTAATGGATCATTATGTTCTACTTGACGGTGTCATGCTTTTTCTGTCTAGTACTACGTTGTACAGTAAAGTTCAGTAAACATCGAAAGTATCATTTTAACCGGCCTAATGCTACTATATTCTACGTGCATACAGGACTAGAATGGTTGTTGGAGTTGGATCTAAACATATTGTGGGCAGTTTCATAGAGATTATGGAAGAGAATGGTTGGCAGGGGCTATGGGCTGGAAACGCCATCAACATGCTCCGCATAATCCCTTCTCAGGCAATTGAGTTCACAACGTTTGAATGTGTCAAAAGGACATTAACAACAGCACAAGAAAAATGGAAAGAAAATCCAAAGCTCCAGATTGGTAATATTAACATAGACCTCTCCTTTCAGTGGATTTCTCCTTTTGCTGTTGGTGGCGCAGCTGCCGGCATAGTGAGCACACTCGTGTGCCATCCTCTTGAAGTAATCAAGGTGAATTATTAGTTTAATTTGTTATAGTGGTATTTATATTGGGTAATAAATGGTTTTTTTGTTTAAGATGTTTCTGTAACTTGAAATAGGTTGTCATATTAGAATAGCATTGGAATCTATGTCATCCTCAACTTGAAACTAAGGAGAGTACATCCACCTCAACTGGTATGTTTGGTTAGGTGAGGTTTTAGCAAAAAGGTGTTCTTAAAATATTCTCTCAAGGTTCCCGTTGAGCATTGGAATTTTTTTTATATAAATTAACTCCACCGTCCTCTATTTATAGGCTCATGGGACACTGTTGTTCTAATGCTAGTAATCCATATTTTGGACTATTGAGAGTCTATATAACAGTGATCTATCATTTTATAGATACCCTTAGATGAAAAGAGCAAATGAGGAGAGTGCATGTAGACGGGCGAATTGCATTAGCTATCTCAATTATATTGGTTCCATTAATGGCATTTACGCAAATGAAGAGTTAGGACATTTTTGGAAGTCCTGCAAACATCGCATGTTATGGCTAGGTACAAGTATTCTGCTAGTATATGTTGTTTTGTAAAGAATGGATCATTCAGACGACCGACCTCAATTTTTCTTTAAAATATGCTTTCTAGTTTCAAGGCACTTAATACTTGTTGCACAGATCTGTCCATTATATCATATTATATTCAGCTGAGATCTGTTTGTTATACAAACTTTTATGTTGACATGGCAAATCCATTTTCTGTCTGATATCATGCAAGAATTCTGGTTTTTAAGAAGGCAAAGGTGTAGTTATCATCTACGTACTCGGTTTGATTATGTTGCAGGATCGTTTGACTGTGAATCGAGAGCTTTACCCCAGCATTACCCTTGCTTTCAAAAAGATATGTAAAGATGACGGCATAGGCGGGCTCTATGCTGGTCTTTCGCCTACACTTATGGGAATGCTTCCTTATAGTACTTGCTATTATTTCATGTACGAGACACTGAAGACTAGTTACTGTAAAGCCAATAACAAAAAGTCTTTGAACCGTGCAGAACTACTAATAATTGGAGCGCTCTCAGGTGATTCTACCTTGAGATTGTTTGCTTTATTACAAGTTTTTAACAAAAAGAAAGCAATTTTAACGTGATTCTATGACTTCTAGGAAGTGGAAAAAAAGAGAGAACATGAAGAGGCTAGTCTACCAGGGTTGGTTGGTGAATAATTTATGATAATTAGTCTAATCAATCATTTAGTAGCAAGAATGAATTCTTTTATACTGTAGGAATTTATATTATGAGTATTACTGCGTAAATGACTGGGGTGATTAAATGCTTATTGAAGTAAAAAGAAAAGCATAGTACATTATTGATTTAATTGTGTTCTCCATATTGTTACAGTTTTTTCACATGCAATCTTTGTTTTGTGATTCTTCATATAATTTCTCTATACAAAAATTTAGGGGCAATTTACAGAAAGTTCTAATGGTTACAAGATGAAAAGAAATCTCCCTTATGCTCCAAAAATAATGTCTGGCCCCTTCCCTCTGTAGTTCTATGACGTCAACCTTCATCCAAATTTATGTAAATGAAGGGAATACAGCGTCGCTCTTGGAACCTTATAAAGATATTTGTGATTCCTTCAAAACAGAGGAAAATTTCTGTAATTTATGCAAACGTTAATCTGTTGGGATTTCACTCCGTAAGGTGATAGAGAAAATCAGTCAGGTATTGTGTTTCTTTATCAATTAAACATCCTACTCCCTTAACCTTAAGACATTTCAGGGCTCTGTCCACAGATCTAACTCTGATCTTGACTTACCTTGGCGTACAACAGTAGAAAACCTTATATAGAGGAGCTAATCTACTCTATCATAGCCCTAAGGTCCCTTGAGTTTGAATGGGATACAGCCTCTTATCATGACAGGACTTAGCCTCTTAACCACAATAGAATTCTAACCTTACTAAACTGCATGAAGTTACATACGAAGAATCTAAAGGCAATCCCAACATAATATGCCTGATGTGCAAAATATTTTAAACATGTACTTCTTCATTGTCTTCCTCAGGTTTCACTGCGAGCACAATAAGTTTCCCTCTGGAAGTAGCTCGCAAGCGATTAATGGTCGGATCTCTGCAAGGCAAATGCCCTCCTCACATGGTCGCTGCCCTTTCGGAGGTCATCAAAGAACGAGGCATCCTCGGCCTCTACAGAGGATGGGGAGCAAGTTGTTTGAAGGTCATGCCTTCATCAGGCATCACTTGGATGTTTTATGAAGCTTGGAAAGATATCCTTCTTGTTGATCGACACAAGATATAGCAAACATTATGTGAAAGAATAAACCTTACTGTTTCTGTGTAATTTTCTTGCTGCTGATTTTATTGTGGCAGCAACTGGGCTCTCCATCCAAGGTAAAATCTGGATGTTTGAGGGGAAAGATTGACAATTTGTGGTAACTTGGAACTTGTATGAACAATTGAGCGGATAAGATTGAGAAAACTGAAGATTAATAGAGTTAAATTTTGTTGCGGCTTAATTTTGGTATTAAAGCCGAAGCTTGATTTCGTGGTGAAAGAAAGTTCGTAGTTTAATTCTGTTTGTGATTTTGTATATTTAGTAGATTCTCTATTTACTATTATCTTGAGAAAGATTTGTATGTCATATATTTTGTGAATGAATAAACAAACAACTGTTGCTTCTGATGTCGTTGTGGCAGCAACTGGGAGGTTGACCTCCATAGTTTTCTAGGGAAGAAAACCATGTGGAGAATGAAAGATTAACTAATTTTCTCCCTTTGTTTCATGAGAAAGAAAGTGTGCATTTTGGTAGGTTTGTTGATCTTTTGCGACATTTCGAAATTCCTTTCAAAGCTAATAAAATGTGGATGTTAAAGGTAAAATATTAATAATTTGTGGATTAACTGTGAAATTTGTATGACACTTGGGTTTGTTTTAATGGCTGGATTAGACTGCGAAAACTGGAGTAATTGATGAAATAATAGATTCTATGAAAACTGGAGTAATTGATGAAATAATAAATTCTATGTTGAACGATAGAATCAAATTAAATTGAATCCAGACTTACCCATGGAGTTGAATCCAGACTTACCCATGGAGTTGTGAATATGATAAACTTTAAGTAAATCACAAAATCACAAGCTCAGAAAGAAATACATTTATTCTTCTTTTGTCTATCAGAAAAATTAGAAAATTTACAACCAAACCCATGTAAGAAAAAACTAAGTACAGATTAAGCATTTTGAAATGGAGTTAAACTATCCTTTACTGACAAAAATACAACAATCTAATTGTTTGCTAGTTGACATAATTCATTTTCAGCGGTTACAATTTTTTTTAAAAAAAATTAAGGAAAAAGAAATGAATCAAATTGAGAAAGAACCTTATATATAACAAAATGAAAACAAGCAAATTGAGCCTACTGCATCAAAGGAATCCACTCCATCTCTAAGAACATCTCTCCAGACTCCACATTCTGTAGCTTTAAAGATATCTCTTGCTTTATTTTCCCATCAATGACGTGCACTGTGCTATCATCGATAAGGGCATTGTCCGCTGATTTCAACCACTTGCCAATCTGCATGTCAGAGAGGAGGTCAGGGTCCCCGAAAGCCATCGCAGATTCAATCATTGGCTGAAGATCGATTTCTGCTTCACCCATTAAATCATCAGAAGATAGCATGTCATGATCATAAACTTCCTGTAGCAAGGATGTAAATAAGTTTATATTAGTATTATGAGCACGAGTAGAGTTATAAACTTCAATGGACTGAGAGCTCTGTCTACCAATTTTTTTATGTGTGATTTGCTTTGAGATCCGTGACACATATTTTAATGCTATCTTTGAGATGCGTGCGTTGATGTGTATCGCAAACAAGCACGAAATCTCAAAGCAAAAGTTAAAGATAAAAATGTTGATGGACAGACACTTCAGTACACTTAAACCTTATGAGCAGATTATATGCATTTTTCGAATGTGCAAATTCATGAGTTCTACCCATGATCATTTTTGTTTATATAGATTGAAGAAGAGAATGTAATTATGACAAAATTTTACACATGCAAAGAGCTCATATACGTAAAAGAATTGAGATTAGTTCAAGGCTTTCAGGCATAACATGGAGAAAAAGAAATCCAGTGTCCGTAAGGACAATTCCCACGTCTATGAATAAAAGTTTCACGCCAAGGAATTCTAATACTTAATTATTGTGTATCTTCGATCGTAAATGAGCATAAACAATTTCTGGAAGGAGATTTACATAGTATAGGAAAAGGAAACCTAATTCTACCATCAGACTCACAAGTTCGATGGCCTATAAGCTTTATACGATGATAAGAATCATTATCTAATCAACTTGTTCAGTGAGCTTCATATGTACTGTAACCACCTGCAATCTATTTATCCCATCAGACTTACCAGTTTAAGGGTTCCATAAGATTCAGGGACTGAAAGCTTAAGCTCCTCATTCCAAACTGGATTTAGGTTGCTCTGTACTACCGTTGTCTGCACCTTCTGTAGTTGAGATGAAAAACGTTTGCATGCAACAAAATAAATAACTCAAACTTCTCTTATTGCCAAAACAATAAACCTAAATTTTATCCTAAGATGCTACTAACCTGTTTCCCAAGAGTCAAAACTACATAAGGATCACTGCTTAGCATATCTCTCACAGCCATGTTTGTACCTTTTATTACTTTGGCCTTCAATATTCCCATGAACTCTACCATGCCCTCCTTTGAGAAATTAAAAACAAGAGGTTTCTATCAGTCAGCACTCTTTGACAAAGACAATAGAATAACCAAGATATTTATGATATTACTGATGAAAATGAATGGATAATTGCAAGAGAACACCAGTTCGCTATGTTCAAAAGTTATTTAATGGATGAAATATCAAAACTTACTGTATTTAAGGCGTCAAAATCCACATCCCTCACTGAATCACACGACCTGAAGGAAGAGAAAGAGCTCTTCGAAGAAACAATTCGCAGGCTGGGCTTCAAAAATTCTTGCAACTCATACTTTGATCTACAAGGTGAAATTAAATTGAGTCTCCTAGATCACTCATGAATGATATCAGAAATCAACCTTCAACCTAATTTCACCTGATGAACTTGGAGCGCTCTTCATTACTTGAGTCTGGGCTCGGTTTTGAAAGACCTGATGGTAGGAATGCCTCATAAATTGAATTGGCATAAGAGTTTCCTCCAACCTCAACCATGGACTCAATTTCCTCATCAGACCAGTCATCTAACGTCACGGATAGAACCTGCGTCCCAAATAATTGGAAGTAGAAAATAATCATTGATCAACCACGAATTTTTGAGGAATAATATTCAGAAACTATGAGTATTTCCCTGTGAAGGGACAATAACCCAATAACATATAGACATAGTACACAAGTTTTTCTCTCCCTTTTTTTTCCTTATACATAAAATTGCTGAGACTGCAATACTTATAAATACTAATGTAATTCTCTCTTCTTTCATAGGGGAGGAGCTTAATTCTTCGTGAAGCTATCAGAATTCTCAGTTAGTCTATGAAAAATTCATGTAAAAAAATAATGGCTTATTTGTAAAAAAAATAAAGATGGACAGAATAAAGTAATAGCAACTAATTGTGATTAGCTTCGAGATCCAACTGACAAACATGAGACGAGCAATTCTGTGCACCTTTGAGATATGCGTACCAAGACTTCGATGTACACCTGAACATTTTAGGCATATAAATACCCCAATATTGGATGACCTGAAAAAAAAAATCACGTTTGCTTCAGACACATGCTTACGCCGATATTTAACTGTTTGCATTCAAGTTAAGCTTGAAGCAAGTAACTACAGTCATTGATTTTTTAACAATCTGCATGTACCATAGAATGACCATCAGCATAAAAAAGAATGATACAGGAAAAAAGCTATTGAGCATAATGATAATTTTGTTAATCGAATTGGTTCACTACTCCTAGGGGATTTGATTTAGACGGTACTAGTATTATGATGTATGTGATGCGTGCATGACACCAAATCTGAGAGAGTGTTGTAGTCAAATTGCCAAGAGGATGTATATTTTTATTTTCTTCCTAATTTCAGAGATTTTTTGTTGATTTTCTCAAGTGTGAGGGAGTTTCAGTTGATTTTTCAAGTGTCATTTACATTAATTTTTTAAGATGTGAGGGCATTTTCACTGATTTTTTTCAAGCGTAAGGTCATTTCCGCTGATTTTTCAAGATGTGACGGCATTTCTGAAATTCTAAAATGAAGCCCACAAAAACCAAAAGGGGGGATTATTTTGTATAATATTATAGGTATCTTGTGTTCCTATATGTTTTACATATAAATAGAAGTTGACTATGACACCCCAAGCAATAATATGAAAACACTATAAGGAGTTGGAAAAAAAACATTAAACAGGCATATCAATAGCTACGTGCTAGATCTTCTCATAAAAATATCCATGGATTCATATCCTACACATATATGTCCTTAAGCATGATATTTTTTAGTCGGGGGTGTTATTCATTTGGAATTGTTTGGTAAGACTAGGATTGTTGTCCAAGAATCCTATATTAAAAATACGTCATATATCTACTAACTAAATATGGAACTGTAAAGTGTAAAAACCTACGATACCATAAGACTGCAGATGTATTTTGTGCTCTCTGTAAGTAAATCATAGTGCTTTTATTTAAATAAATTTCCTCACATTTTACTTTACCCATTTCACATAAGAACCCCATTGATAGTTCTTACAAAAACTTCAACCTGAAAATACTCACAGTAGGATATTTGCTTTTTCCAGGGGAACCTGCTGCACTAGATAGACTATCTTCTCTCCAATATATCTCCACTTGAGCATTAGTTGTCACCTCAATTTGCAGACATGATCAATATTAATTTGAATCTAATTTATAATGCTTCAAATGAAATCTGCTATTGTGTAATAGGAATCACGCATTGCAAATCTCATGTATGGCCTCAATCTGTATTACATAGCTTCATTTCATGAGTAGTCCAAAATTAGGGCTAAATTTATTCATCACTTTATCTTACATTTTACTCAAGTCATCATGATCGTCAATAAAAGTCTCAAGAAACTAGTTATATCAAAAAGAAATGATAGCAGATAACAACATTGCTTAATATAAAACTCATACAATTTTAAAAGTAGCAAATTAATCAAATGTAAAATGTCAACAAATATAAGGTAAACTCATACAATATTTATTAAATGCTTACGTGAAGAAAAGTATGCTAATGTATTTGTGTGCGTGCAAGCCAAAGATACTTACGCCCATTTAGGTTCTGGTGCACCACAATCTGCACATATTCGATTTTCGCTTTTATGCAATAGATCCTTCAATTTCCTTAAATTAGCTGTCGGAAGACAATTCGAAATTAGTTAGACAATTTGTATCCAAGTAAGTAGTAAGTAAGCAACTTGTATATGTTCGATAATGATGTTGATGTTGGCAGTAACAATTAGGTTTAGATCTAGCAACAATAAAATTGGGTTCCTTGAGAAAAGCCTTGATCGAACCTTCTACTTAATTTAAAATTATTTCTATGTCATTTATGCCCTATTTAATTTACTAAAAGGTATACAAATGTCTAGGCTATAGTAAAGTTCATCACAGAATCTCTTCACAGTTATTACCATCAATTGGTCATCATAAACCATAATTTGAGCATTTACTTGAAAAGACAAATGCTTCTTCATAGGTTACATAGAAAATTTTCACCTTAGTTCTCAACTCACTCAAAAGTACATAGCAAATGCAATTCATTTGAGGGTGACAATTCAAAATTTAAAATCATTTAAGGGTGACAGCTCATCACAAAAACAATTGTTACTTTCTGCTTGTTAAATTCCACTGTAGTTTCTCTCGCATGCAAAACCAAATCTTAAACAATAAAAGGAAGATAGTTTAATGATTAATTCTCCTCTATAGATTATATTATTGTCTTGACTTTTGGCTATTCTATCCGCTGTTTCTTTGCAATGTGGAGAGTATGATTATTCAATAATTCTATAGTATTTGGAGAAGAAGAGCACATTTTTAGACACTGTGGCATCGAACAAAATTGATGCACACTACTACAACTTCTAGATAACGGGCATTTCATTTCATTCTTTCTTGTTTGCTTGATTTTTAAATTCATTTCATTCATATTCTTCTCAATTCCTTTTCCTTTTTCTTTTTAAGGTCTGAATTTAAATGATTAAGAAATTGAGACGCAGAAAGCATGTAGAATAAACTTGGTTGTACTTGCTAACTTGCAGGTGGTTTTGACTCAATATGTGAGAAACCAGGCACCAAACTACTGCTAGCTAGTGCACGAGACTGTCCTCATCAAGGAAGAAGCGGCCTCTCAGAATTTCCTCACATCCATCATTTTCCAAGCAAGTGGTTGTAACTTGAGAAGAGGTGTAAAGTTAACATATATATTGTTCCATTTCCCATGCTTTTTTAATGCAAAAACACGTTTGAAATGAGGGAAATATGTATTGCAATTATTTTTTATCAACAAACTAAAACTCATACTTGAAATAAAAACGGGAGCCTTAATATTTCATCAAATTCAATCACTAAACACATAAGATTTTCCCATGTTTTTTTTTAATGCAAAAACACGTTTGAAATGAGGGAAATATTTATTGCAATTATTTTTTATCAACAAACTAAAACTCATACTTGAAATAAAAACTGGAGCTTTAATATTTCATCAAATTCAATCACTAAACACATAAGACACGACGTATAGCCGTATAGGCTTAGTTCACATCCCCCTCCCTTCGGCGCTCCGATTCTGAATTTATAAGTTAATAAATCATACAGATAACTATCACAACAGAAGACTCTCCTCTTCACTGGAAAAGCAGCTAACAACCCGCATTTCAAAATTGCACTTATGCCTGACCATTTTATAGTAATAACGTTTAGACTTTGTAGGTTGGTTCACTGTGATCGTGAGGGTCAAGGGGGGACCCACCCACGTGCCCGCTGCTGCTTATCCTTTGCGCGGGCTTGTCCCTTGTGCGGACGAGCTCTCGTCGTGAGCTCGTGTCCGTGCCGCACGCGCCGCCTGCCCACGACGCGCTCGAGTGGACAGCACGAGTTTCGTGTGCCGCCTGCCAGCTTTCGTGCGCGCGCTCTTTCCCGCGATTTCCCCCGCGTGAGCCCGCCTAATTTTTTCTGTTTTCCCCCCTTTCATCTCCTATAAATAGAAGTGGTTATGGAGGTGTTTTGGTGTGAGGAAAAATCTCAAGTGGAGTTTTGAGAGAAAAGAAAGAGTGAGTTGAGAGAGAATTTATAATAGTTTGGTATTCGTCTCATAGTTAATACCCCCTCCCGTGGACGTAGGCAAGTTTGCCGAACCACGAAAATCCCGTGTTTGTATTTGTCTTATCTGTGAGTTACCATAGCTTGTAGGTTTCCTCGATATTTTAGTCTTAGAACTGATAAGAGGAAGAGTGTATATTTCACTTTAATAAAATATATCACTTTCGATTCTTGTTTCCTTTGAGAAATAAGAATTTCACTATCTATTCTAGTTTCCTCTTTGAGAAATAAGAATTTCACTATCTATTCTAGTTTCCTTTGAGAAACAAGAATATAGAGGTTGACTTATGCTTTTGTGTAAGAATTTCACTATCTATTCTAGTTTCCTTTGAGAAACAAGAATATAGAGGTTGACTTATGCTTTTGTGTCAACAAAAACCAAGGCTATCTCTCAGGTGATATCGCTTCCGCGGTGTGAGGGCGTGTCTCTGCGCCCAACAATTGGTATCAGAGCCCTTATTCAGATTGGCGGTGGTTGAGCTACTGATCTGATGTGGTGGTTGATTATTGTGTGGTGAACACAAGATATTTGTTGAAATTCCTAAGAGAATCAGATTTATTTATACAAGCGGAGAATGACGTCAACAAGTAAAACAGTTAAAGTTAGAAAGTACGAGATTGAAAAATTCAATGGGAAAAATGATTTTTTCTATTAGAGGATGCAGATGAAAAATTCGTTAATTTCACAAAAGTTACACAAAGCTTTGGCTGGAAAAGAGAAGAAGCACAAGGACATGTCTGATGAGGATTGGGAGGAGCTGGATCTGGAAGCACGGACGTCGATTATCCTTTGTATTGAAAGGGATGTAGCTTTCTTGGTGGAAGGTGAGGAAACGACTGCGGGCGTGTGGTTAAAGTTAGAGAGCACTTTTATGACGAAGAGTCTAACGAACCGGATCTATTTAAAATCCAAATTATATACTTGTAAGATGGAGGAAGGCTCGTCAATCCAGGAGTACATCAACAAGTTCAATAGGATCTTATCGGATTTGAAAGACATTGAGGTGACAGTGAAAGACGAGGATCAGGCACTTCTACTACTTCTATCTCTGCCGAAGTCTTATGAGAATATGGTTCAAACACTGATGCTTGTGGGTGACAGTTTATCGATGGATAAGACTAGAACGGCGCTTCTAACTGATGATCTTCGAAAAATTACAACTAGTGATATGGCCACTGGTGGTAACAAAGAACAAGCGCAGGGGTTCTTCGCCAGAGGAAGAGGCAATGAGCGAGGAAAAGGCAAGGGAGGAAAGTCTAGATCAAAATCAAGACCTCTTGCGGAAAGACCGTGTTTCAAATATGGTGAGCTAGGGTATTTTAAAGTTAATTGTCCTAACAAGAGAGTAGGTGAGAAAAAGAACAACAACAAGACTGAAAGACGAGAAGACAAAGAAGAGGCGAGCTACGTTTCAGGGGAAGGGAGCGATAAGGAATGCTATGTCGTCACGGGTGACGAGGATACCTCCGGGAAGTGGATTCTTGATTCGGGTTGCTCTTATCACATGTGCCCAAATAAAAAGTGGTTTACTACCTATAGAAGCATTGATAGTAGAACCGTATTGATGGAGAATAACCATGCTTATAAAACGGTGGGGCTCGGTGATATAAAAATTAAGATGCATGATGGAGTGGTCAGAATCTTAACGGATGTACGGCACGTTCCCGACTTACGGAAGAATCTTATCACAGTGGGTGCTTTGGACTCCGGTGGCTGCAAGATTGTTATAAAAAACGGAGTGAAGAAGGTTGTTCGAGGTTCCTTAACAGTGATGAAGGGTGTTCGTCACAGTAATCTATATACTCTCTCGGGTACGACGGTGACGGGAGATGCAGCAGTTGGAGCTGAAGGAAGCGGTGGAGACCCATATGAGCACACACGGTTATGGCATAGACGGCTTGGGCACATGTCAGAGAAGGGCCTGGATCTGCTTGGTAAAGAGGGTTTGCTAAAGAATCTGAAGAAATCTTGTATGGATTTTTACGAGGGTTGTGTGTATGGAAAGGCGCACAGGTTCTAGTTTCTAAGGAGCAAGCACAAGAGCAGAGAGATACTAAATTATGTGCACACGGATGTTTGGGGTCCGGCTTCGACAACTTTCAAGGGTGGTTTCAGATATTTTGTCTCATTCATAGATGATCATTCGAGATATGCTTGGATTTATTTTCTGAAACATAAGAATAAGGTATTTGAGACATTCAAGAAGTGGAAGGCGATGATTGAGAACATGACAGGAAAAAAATTAAAGACATTGAGATCTGACAACGATACAGAGTATACAGATGGTGCCTTCAAGGAGTTCTGTGATCAGGAGGGGATTGCCAGACACTGGACAGTTAGATCTACATCACAGCAAAATGGGGTCGCGGAGAGACTGAATCGAATACTACGGGAGAAAGCAGTGAGTATGCGATCTTATGCTGGTTTGGACAAAGAATGGTGGGCATAGTCGATTGCTACAATTTGCTATATTGTGAATCGATCTTCACATTCAACATTGGACGGTGATACACCCTATCAGGTGTGGTTAGGGGAACATGCAGATTATGAGAGGCTCCGGATTTTTAGGTGTACCGCCTACTATCACGTCAACGAGGGAAAACTTAACGCGAGGGTCAAGAAGATAATTTTCTTGGGGTATGCAAAGGGTGTAAAAGGCTACCGCCTTTGGTGTACAGAAGATTCGAAGTTCGTGATCAGCAGAGACGTTACATTTGATGAGAAATCCATAATTGCTAAGGTACCCAAAGATGATGGTGTTGAAACTGTTGGGAATTCTAAGTCCCAGGTTATTGATATAGAACCTAAAGACCAACCAGGTTCTAGTCGTGTTCAAGTGGGAAATCAGGTAGATGATGAGCTTGAGCAGGAGGAGGTTCAACAACAACAGCTCGAGGATAGCTTGGCTTCCACTAGGCCAATGCGAGCATACAAGCAGGTTCAGAAGCTGGGGGCTGATCAACCCCTGAAGCACTATGGGCATGTTAATTTGGTTGAGTATGCACTCTCGGTGGAGGAAGATGAGCCGGTCTCCTTTAAGGAAGCTATTCGGGATAGAGATAACGAGAGTTGGTTGGCTGCGATAGAGGAGGAGATGGAATCTCTCCGGAAGAATTAAATATGAGAGGTGGTCCCATTGCCCGTAGGAAGAAAAACTATTGGTTGTAAGTGGGTGTATAAAAGAAAGAAAGATCCTTCAGAGCTCAGTGGTACAAGGTACAAGGCGAGACTAGTGGCTAAGGAGTTTGCACAAAGAGAGGGTGTGGATTACAATGAGATATTTTTTCCGGTAGTGAAACACACCTCTATTCGGATGCTATTGAGTATTGTTGCTCATGGTGATCTTGAGCTGGAACAACTTGATGTCAAGACGGCCTTCTTGCACGGAGACTTGGATGAAGAGATCTATATACATCAACCTGAGGGTTACAAGGTTGAGGATAAAGAGAATTATGTATGTCGCTTGAGGAAGTCACTGTATGGATTGAAGCAATCTCCTCGTAGTGGTACAAGCGATTTGACTCCTTCATGCTGAAGCATGGATTTTTCCGAAGCGACTATGATTATTGTGTTTACATTCGGAAGCTTCGTGGAGGTGATTATATCTATCTCCTGTTGTATGTGGATGACATGATTATTGCATCGAAGAACAAGGTGGAGATAGACAAGCTGAAATATCAACTTAGCAATGAGTTCGAGATGAAGGACATGGGCGCTGCTAGGATAATACTGGGTATGAAGATTAGAAGAGAGTGGGCGAATCGATGATTGTTCTTGAGTCAGAAGGACTACATAGAACGGGTGATCGCGAGGTTCGGGATGCAAAGTGCTAAGCCGGTGGTAACTCCATTGGCTCCACATTTTAGGCTCTCTGGTAAACAATCTCTCACTACAGCGAAAGATAAGGCACACATGGAGCATGTCCCTTATGCTAGTGTAGTTGGCAGCTTAATGTACGTAATGGTGTGTACACGCCCTGATATTTCACAGGCGGTTAGTGTGATCAGCAAATTCATGGCGAATCCGGGAAAGACGCACTGAGAAACGGTGAAATGGGTCCTGAGGTACTTAAAAGGTACCGCGGATACGGGTCTGTGTTTTGGTGGAGATACATGGGTCCTGAGGTACTTAAAAGGTACCGCGGATACGGGTCTGTGTTTTGGTGGAGATACATGTCAGATCGACGAGTATGTGAACTCTGATTATGCGGGCGATCTAGATAGACGACGATCTACTACTGGTTATGTATTCAGGATACATGGAACTCCAGTTAGTTGGCGATCGATGTTGCAGGCTACAATGGCACTTTCTACAACAGAGGCCGAGTACATGGCAATGACGGAGGGAGTGAAGGAAGCATTGTGGCTGTGGGGTCTTCTAGACGATTTGGGGATCGAGCAGGAAAGCGTGAACTTATGGTGCGACAGTCAGAGTGCGATTCACTTGGCGAAAAATCAAGTTCACCATGCTCGTACTAAGCATATCGACGTCAGGTATCATTTTGTGCGGGATGTCATAGAGGAAGGCGATATTTCTCTCATGAAGGTGCATACGAATGAGAATCCCGCGGACATGTTAACCAAGGTGGTCACAGGTAGTAAGTTTAAGCATTGCTTGGACTTGCTTCATATCAGCCCGTGTTGAGTTGCTCAAGAGGGCATGGCCCTGCGGGGCAATGATGGAGGTGAGGTAAAAACTATGTTGGAGTATAGTTGTAGAACTACGGTTAGCTTGATCCCGGTGGAGGGTACGTAGGCAGCCGCGGTATAGTGGCGCAGCTGGTTTGACCTGGTTTGGCCTGGATATCTCTCTGGTGGAGTTTGTGGGGTTCTTCTGGTGTTCGTCCATAATTTGAGGTTTATCAAATGATGTGCGAGGTGAAGAATTGTGATCGTGGGGGTTAAGGGGGGGCCACCCACGTGCCCGCTGCCGCTTATCCTTTGCGCGGGCTTGTCCCTTGTGCGGACGAGCTCTCGTCGTGAGCTCGTGTCCGTGCCGCACGCGCCGCCTGCCCACGACGCACTCGAGTGGACAGCACGAGTTTCGTCCGCAGCCTGCCAGCTTTCGTGCGCGCGCTCTTTCCTGCGATTTCCCCCGCGTGAGCCCGCCTAATTTGTTCTATTTTCCCCCCCTTTCATCTCTTATAAATAGAAGTGGTTGTGGAGGTGTTTTGGTGTGGGGAAAAATCTCAAGTGGAGTTTTGAGAGAAAAGAAAGAGTGAGTTGAGAGAGAATTTGTAATAGTTTGGTATTCTCCTCATAGTTAAAACCCCCTCCCGTGGACGTAGGCAAGTTTGCCGAACCACGTAAATCCCGTGTTTGTATTTATCTTATCTGTGAGTTGCCATAGCTTGTAGGTTCCCTCGACATTTCAGTCCTAGAACTGATGAGAGGAAGAGTGTATATTTCACTTTGATGAAATATATCACTTTCGATTCTTGTTTCCTTTGAGAAATAAGAATTTCACTATCTATTCTAGTTTCCTTTGAGAAACAAGAATATAGAGATTGACTTGTGCTTTTGTGTCAACAAAAGTCAGGGCTATCTCTCAGATGATATCGCTTCCGCGGTGTGAGGGCGTGTCTATGCCCAACATTCACGATAACATTCCATTTTTCTATTTCTTTCAAGGAAATAAAATGTTCAGCAAAACATTGGACTCCAATTTACTTATTAGCTCCCCCAGAACTTGAGACGGGACAGAATCGAATACATGTCAATATAAATATAGGAGAAACATGGCATCAAACAAGGGTGAAGAAAGCATCTCCAATATAAATAACACAAAATTGCATCTCCAATATGAGAAAAATCCATATTTTTTAAATTATTAATTATTTAATAATTTGAACAACCATCCTAAATGCATCAATGACTCATTTAATCCTAGAGGAGATCAAATGCACCTCGAGAAGCCCTCGTGGGGGTAGTTCCATTGCTCATCCTTCCAATGTACTTCTATCATCAAGCAATCCAACCCCCTGCAATTTAAATTCCATAGAAATCAACATTCTTGGATCAAAATTGGAAGGGGAAAATATAACAAAAATTAATTTAATTTCAATAGATAAAGAGAGAGAATCACCGATGAAGAATGTGATCGAGATTGAGGGACGATGGATGAATTTGAGAGTTGAATTCGGACGAACTTCGGACATGATAGATGAACGAAAATCTCCTTACTTTTCGCACACAAATGTAGAGAAGTTTGGGGAATTTAACGCAAGGACCTTACGAAATAATGCGTTCACCTTTGGGTTCCTCCTTTCTTTTCGCTTCTTTTAAACGAGGACTTTTAACGGATATAACCTTAGCAATCTTATATATTTCAACATTGTTCCTCATATATGTTTATAATTGCTAATTTATCTTTAAATTGCAGGGAAAGCAAAATATTTTACCCCTTAGAATTACTTTAGTATTTATGATATGTACATTTAATTGCACTTTTATACCCTCCACAGTAATTTGATATTGTCGGCTTCCTCGTCCTCCGACTACAAAATCTACATATTTACGAGTATATAAAGTTAAAACTGTTCTTTTATCCGTCTAGGCAAGAGAATGAGGAAAATATTATAGGTAGGTGGACAAATTTTCAATTTCGACCTATTTAGAACATGTATTGCACAAATCGACTCCTTTTGTACTTATTTTTCAAATTCGACCTAATTTTCGCCGCCTGGCTGAAACTTGGTCGAATTTAAAAAAATTTTTACAAACTTCACGGGACTTGGAGTCCCGTGAAGTTTGTAATTTTTTTTCTTCAAATTCGACCCAGTTTTAGCCAGGTGGTTGAAACTGGATCGAATTTGAAAAATAAGTATAAAAGGGGCCGATTTTTGCAATTAAGTTTGCAAATAGATCGAAATTGAAAATTTGTCCAACAAATTATTATCAGGATGGTTGTGTCTATAAGTGATGAGAGTTGGTGCATCACTTTCTAAACTCTTTCTTTCTTTAACGTGCTTTCTTTCAGTTTATTGCCTTTTGTTCTAACTCACTTCCTATTCTTCTCTAATCCAATTTTCTTGTAGGTCAAGTACAAACTTGACAGAATGAGATCACTATCAAGGTTAGAAGAATTTCACCAAATGAGGCCAATTCAATCGTGCTATTAACTTTTATTATAAAAAAAGAATAGCGTATGCTATAGGACATGTAAGAAGATTTTCTCATATGCAATGATATATGACTGAATTTCTACTAAATTATGGAGTTAATTATAAAGAAAGGACCTCGTTTTTATTTGGCTGAGATATGACCACGTCAAAGAATTCTTGCATATGTCTTATGGTACACATTATTCTCTTTTAGAACATACCCTAGAAATTTATTACATTTAAATGGATAGATACGTGATAAGAATTTTGAAATAAAAAATATCTACTGGTTCTAGCTTAAAAGAAAAACCTTAAAATTACTATTTATGCGACAATAAACACTATCCTTTCTACGGTATACTTTAGAATATTAAAATTGATGTTCATCCTATAGTAAATTTTCAGGCTTAGCCATACTTCAAGTTGTAATGATTTTTTCCTTATGCACGGTTCGTGTATAGTGTAATTTATGAATCTTAGACATGCTTTATATGCTAGAGTGAATTTTTTGGTCCTTTATCCATTGTTCAAGTGGAAGTTAAAGTAAAATTTTTGAACTTTGAAAATAGTGTTAACATTCAATTTGTAAATAATAGTATAAAAAATATCGTTGAAGTGTGTGTGCATATTTTCATATATATGTACACACACACATATATAAATTGTATGATGTTACAATTGTAGGCAAATAAAATTGCCTTTATCCATAACAAAAGAAGCTCAAAGGTTCGCCTGTGAGGTTGAACTTCACCCGAAGTTCGCTTGCAAAGGTTTAAGTTCGCCTACGAAGAACGAACTTTGCCTGAAAGCTAAACATCGCCTGAAGTTCTCCCGCGAAGAATGAAGTTCACCTGAACACTGAACTTCGCCTGAACATTCAAGTCCGCATGAATAAAGTCAAGTTCGCCTGAATACTTGACTCCGCTGACGAAGTAAAGTTCGCCTGAATACTTGACTCCACGGGCAAAGCCAAGTTTGCCTGATAACACGATTTTTCCTGAATCAACCATGCAGATTGAAATTCGCCTGAACTAATCAAGCTTCACCAGGATAGCTCGTGCGAAGCTCATGTGAAGTTAAGTTCGCCTGAACACTTAACTTCGCCTACAAGAGTTAAGTTCGCATGAACACTTAACTTCACCTACGAGGTTCGCCTGCATGCTCCAAATCGACTACAAGCTCGTCAAGCTCGTCTGAACGTGCAAGTTCGCCTGCAGCATCAAGTCCGCCCGTACTGCTTGACCAAGTCAGCCACTAGGGCTTAAAATGTGGAAGTGGTTGTGCCTACTTCTCATGTTCATAAGAAACGGTTACACACCATTCTCCTCTATAAATAGCCACTAATGGCTACCAAAAGAGGCGGCGGGGGGGGGGGAAAGAAGGGGAATGAAGCATTTGAGGGAATTGTGCATTCGACCTTCAAACATCCTAGCTTGGGTACTCAAACTCCGATAAAACTTCTACCACGTGAGGAAGTTTGTTCACAACCTTGTTTGAATCGTCAATGAGAAGCATTCTCCTCTATAAATAGCCACTAATGGCTACCAAAAGAGGCGGCGGGGGAGGAGAAAAGAAGGGGAATGAAGCATTTGAGGGAATTGTGCATTCGACCTTCAAACATCCTAGCTTGGGTACTCAAACTCCGATAAAACTTCTACCACGTGAGGAAGTTTGTTCACAACCTTGTTTGAATCGTCAATGAGAAGCAAACTCGACTCAAGCATCGAGCGAAGCATCCTTTTTCTCCAAAGACCCTACGTTAAACAAAAGAGAGTTCAAATCTATTATTTCTTCTTCTGTGTAAAAGAGATTTTCAATTTATAATACACAAATCAATAAATATAAATTTAGAATAATCTTTTACGACCTACAACAACTTCATCTAGAAGATCCATTTCCAGATCTGATTCTTACAGAATTAACGAGGTAAGAGGAATTAATATATCTCACAATAATATACCTCATCTGATCTATAAAGAGAAAGAAAAACTTTCTCCCACAAGCTCTGAAATGAGTTTCCAAATGTAATAACTGTTTTTATGGATTTTACACCCAACAGTAAATTACGAGGATTTCTTAATATAGAATTCTAATGCAAAGTCACGAATCATTTAGAGAATGGTTCTTTAAGAGTTTCTCTAATAAAGAACAATAAATGTTTAAATCAAGCTATTACAAAACACTTGATAAAAATCAGGAGATAGAATTCTTCGTTCCTTGGTTCCTAAAAATTTTTGTTCAAAAGGAAGAAAAAAGGATCGGAGTACTTGAAGAACATTATAAATTATTAAAATCAAGTATTGGTTTATCAATTAAATCTCTTTACCCTCCAACAGAATCACTAAAGCTTAATGGAGTTTCAACAATGACCCTAGAAGCAACGACTTTCGTAAAACCCACTAAATCCAGTGATGAAACTTTGAAAGAGCTTAATAAGCTAATTAAACAAAGTAATTACTCAAACATACATATTTAAGTAGTTGGTCAGCAACTCACTCGATTCGAAGATGTAATTGATAGACTTGTTCAGAAATTAAACAATATCATTCCCTCTCTAATAAGTTTAGAGAGTGTTAAGGTTCCCATTATACATACAGAGAAAGCCACAATTAAGCCACCTCTAGATATATCTGGATTCAATACAAGTGATAAAGTAACCTCAGAAGTTATTGAAGCTTTATTAAAAAAGCTCAGTACTTCTAAATTACTTACACTTGATGATGAGCAATCTACTTAGTCAGTCATTCATACTGACACTGAAATATCTGACGATGATAATAACTGGGTTAAACAAGATCAGATATTAGAAGTAAAAAACCAATATTTATGAATGGAATATTTATGGTTTATCTGATAATTAAATATATTCCACTATGCATCACATCTTGATGTATTCCACTGTTTGTAGGTAGAATGGTAATTCCGATAAGCTTATAGCTTCCTATATTACTTATGGTTTTACTGGCATTTTAAAGGGCTGGTGGGATAATTACCTCACACTTGAGTCCAAAAATGAAATATTAAATGCCATAAAGGAAGAAAATGCACAACAAAGTGAAGATGCTATATATACATTGATATTAGCTATAACAAATTACTTCACTGGTGTGTTTATAGACCAAGGTGAAAGAATTAGGACACTTTTACAGAACCTTAGATGTCATTCTTTGACCCATTTTAGATTAGATGGTACAAATACACATTCTTAAGTAGAGTAATGAATCTCTACAATACTAATAGCACCATTAGAAGTCCAAATCATTGATGGACTGCCAAATTTTTTGTTGAAAGAGTTCGAAATCAACTCAAAGGAAATCATGGTAGATTCAATCCCTATGTCTCATTTTCTTATAGAACTCTTATCAATACCTGCATCAAAGAAGACTTAGCTTTATGTAATGATATAAATCTTAAAAATTAGCTTAAGTCTCATAGACTTACAAAAAGAAAGAATTAGGTGAATTGTGTCAGCAGTTTGCCTCTGATCAGCCCTATAAGACTGATATAGGAAGACAAATCAAGAGAGAACCTGATAACACAGAGAAACATTATTTCAAAAAGAAAAAGAAAAAAATTCTTTAAAACAAAAGACAGAGATGCTCGTCCTAAGAACCCTAAAAGGAATATCACTAACATTAAATGTTATAAATGCGGTTAGTCATTATGCCAGCGAATGTTATACAAAGAAAAAGATCAATGAAATTGAAGATGAAGGTCTTAAGAAAACTTTATATAAAATAATGATCAACAGTGATACTGTAAGAACAAATGATGAATACTATTCATCCTCTTTCTCATCTTTCTCTGAAGATGAAGAACCTTGCCACCGTACAGTTAACAACTGTCAGATTAAGGATAAATCAGACTATTGGAAAGCCATAGTCGACATGAATGGACTATCTTTGAATGTTATTACTTCAAACAAAGAACTAATCTCAAAGATATTTTCTGAAAAAATGCCTCCAGAATTAAAAAGAGGACTTCTCGATCTCTGCATCAATAAGAATAAAGAGGTTAAAGAAAAACTTAATATTGACAATGTCTATTGAATGTTAGAAGTCATGAAGAGAAGACAAGGTAATACTTCTAAGGTTTTATCCCTATCTGATCTCAACAAAGAGATTCAAACATTAAAGCAAGAAGTAAAACTTTTAAAGTAAGAGAATCAATACATTCTCTCAAAACTTAGTGAAGAAGAAGACCTTAGAGAAACACATGCATCAATAGTCTCTTCTCAGCATAATTCACCAAGAGTCTCTAATAGAGATCAAGATATTCCAGAATCATCCCAAAAGGATGAATTTCTGAATATATTATAACATGTAACATCTCAAAAATGATACATCAAGGTAACCTTAGTCATAGCAAAGGAAGTGTTTATACCAGACCTTATAGCTTTGGTTGATAGCGGTGAAGATCTTAATTGCATTCGTGAAGGCATTGTACCTTTATGAATTCTTTGAAATTACTACACAAACTCTAAATAATGCAAATGGTGACAAACTTGATGTTAATTTTAAATTACCTTCTGCACATATTTGTGTACAAGACACATGTATCCCAATTCGTTGCATACTTGTAAAAAACTTATCACAACACTTCATACTAGGTAACCCATTTCTGGACAATATAATGCCTATGCAGAAAACTGATTCACAAGGAATCCAAGTCAGTTATAATGGAAAGAAAAATCTTATTTGAGTTTATAACTGATCCTGTGATACCCCTGGTTTTAACAAGGCTGCAGTCCAAGGTGAAACCAATAATGTCAAACCTGCCATGTACGATACCGTGCAATAGCATGTTTTACCATCATAATTACTATTTATCTAGTAGAATCAATAATAGGTGTAGGTACAAAATAGGCTAGAGAAAATATACAGAAGAAATACTAAATGACAGATATTCTGAAGAAGTCATCACCACTGAAATAAATAGACAAATCTATGAGAGAAATAACACCTGACTGAATACAAGTGTCTCGACATAGGAAATCAAATGAAATGAAATTTAGGCACATCGCCTTTACAAAACTAGAATGATAACTCAAATGTTCATAAATATATCTACTGTGGAGTTCTGACATAAACTACTAACAATATAGATAAATAACTGCTAAAGTAATTCCATCAACTACAACTCTCCGTGCACCTGGCTCGTTACCTGAAAGGGGGGAAACAACGAGCGTCAAGCGCTAACGAGTAACATCTCAACCAACCCCAGGGGGAAGGGCTAGAAGAAAGAAAAATAGCTGTTAATACATATAGATAGTTAATCATCTACTCCGAAATAAAATGGTGGTTTGATATTTAGAAATTTACAACACGAGCATAGGCATAAACCCCCCCCCCCCCCAAAAAAAAAAAAAAAACTACAACGTAGAGTAATAAAAAAATATAGCTCCATCTCCAACCATAATATCAATGACCTGTCGGATGTCAAATATGTGCCCAACTCGTGGACTAAAATAGGTAAATATCCAATACATGAATTGCAAAAGCTTAAAGTCCAACACGAGGACTGTAATAGATTATAGTCCAACACGAGGACTTCAATAGATTATAGTCCAATACGAGGACTTCAATGGATTATAGTCCAACACAAGGACTTTAACATAAAAGTAATATAAAAAAATCAGCATATTTACTACTCACTCTCGTGCCTCGGTGAGTGAATCTAAAACTCGTTTCCGTAGTCAACTCATATACACAAATCCCAGTGTATTATAATCCCATATAACCTAGGTGTCTCGCTAGCCACACAAACTTATGCAACAACATGAACATGCAGAAAATTCCCCAACGGTCGACCGCGAAGAGACAGAAACCTTTTCTACAGGTTTCTGCTCCTCGAGGTTGATTCAAAAGCCATTATGTGACGATTCTATATACTACAAATCCTATATACGTGATTTAGCATTTTCTAGAATATGTAAAAAAATACAATAAAACACTATAGACAAAAAGAAACCTTTTTAAACACATGTATGCATGTCGACACGTTTGAAAATAATTATCTTTCTTTCAAAACTCTTGTTAGAAAATTTTTCAGATCTAGATCTATATTAAGAAATTCGTAGGTGATCTTTATTAACTAAAAACTTGTTCTTTTTGCAATATACAATATGAAGATCTATCTTTATACATAAAATATCATTTTAGACTTATAAAACACAGGAAAACTTTATTAAAAACGTTTAAAACATAGGTGTAGGATTAGGCGAGATGAAACTCGCTTGAGGGGTGTTGATGAACTCCCAAAAACGATTGAGAACGATCCTCCTTTGCTGAACACCAATGGATCTCGCGCCAGCTTCTCCAAAATCCTCCAAAAATCGTGAAAGAAAGAGGGTTTAGGGTTTGAGAGATAGAAAGGAGGGGGCTGAGGCTATTAGGGTTTAAAAGAGGGTTCTGAGAGCTTCAAAACAGATATATATACTTAGGTATACTCCCGGGTTTGGTATAAACAAAATCAACCCTAAACAGAGATAATCCTGGCGTCTGCACGCCCAGCAGTCGACCGTATAGAAACCTGCACACAGCCTGGGGTTCGGTATATTGGACATAACTTTCTCTTCCGACCTCCGAATGAGGTGATTTAAGATTTGTTAGAAATATATTGAAGAGACCTACAACTTTGATCTTTTATACTTTCTTATATTCTAACTACATCAGTATGTAAAATATAGAAACTCTAACTGGTCATAAATCTCAGATTTCTCTTTTGGCCTTTGTGCATGTATTGCATATATGCACTCATATATTCATAAATATATATTGAATTGATCTCAAATCAATTCTTATCATATTCAAATATTAAAATATATTATTTTTCACCATATAACATATTTATCATTATTTATTATAAAGTATTCAAATTTTTGGGGTTTTATATTCTTCCTCCCTTAAAAGAATTTCGTCCTCGAAATTCCGTAACGTATCTTAGGAATTTATAACATGAGAAAAGAACTAAGAAGGGATAATCCAGACAAGGAAACCCTCCCGTACACGTCTCATAGCATTAATCCCTAAATATAAATCACTAGCAATATCTATACTTAATAATCTAAAATACGGATACTCCCACTTAACCCTTAACTAAACGGAACTAGTACGTCGGGCAAAAAAATCCAAACAAGGAACCTCCCATATATATACCATGTATTCCAAATGATTAAGGATTAAGTGATAATACCCCCATTCTAGTGTTAAAGATAAATATGACTATACCAAAATCATCATAAACCATAAGAAAAATATAATCCAAACAATTTACCTGTTCAAACAAGTGTGGGTAGTCGTGACGCATATCCTCTTCGCGTTCCCAAGAAATCTCCTCAGATCCTTCCGGTTCCATTGGACCTTCACCAAAGGAATCACTTTGTTTCTAAGTCTTTTGTCTTCTCTAGTAAGTATACAAACTGGGACCTTAATAGTAGACAAATCGTCCTGAAGCTCAATCTCTAGAGTATCCAATACTCGCTGTCTCTCCTCATCATGCAAGTGCTTCTTGAGCATCGAAATGTGAAATACATTATGCACATTAGACATCGATGCTGTAAGATCTAGTCTATATGAAACAACCACAATACGCTCAACAATATGAAATGGGCCAATATATCTCGGGGCAAGCTTTCCCCGTCTGCCAAATCGCTGGACACCTTTCATCGGTGATACCTTCAGCATGGCACAATCTCCCACCTGAAACTCTAAAGGTTGCCGTCTATGATCCGCGTAGCTCTTCTGCCTACTCTGAGCTACTAGAATACACTCTCTGATCAATGCTACCTTCTCGGTATTCTATCTCACTAGTTCTGGTCCAAGCAACAAGCTATCCTCCGGCTCTACCTAACATATAGGAGATCTACAGGATCTCCCGTACAATGCTTCATACGGGGTCATACCAATCATCGCTTGATAACTATTGTTATAAGCGAACTCTATCAATGGAATATGATCCTCCCAACTGCCTTAATAATCAATGATATAAGCATGCAGCATGTCCTCCAACACCTGATTCACTCTCTCTGTCTGACCGTCTGTCTAAGGGTGGAATACACTGTTGTGCAATAACCTGCTACCGAATGAATCCTAGAAACTCCTCCAAAAGTGCGAGGTGAAAATTAAGCCTCGATCTGATACAATTATATCTGGAACTCCGTGAAGTCGAACTATCTCCCGGATAAATATCCTCGCATATGTCTCGACGGTATAAGTAGTCCTCACTAGAATAAAATGTGCCGACTTCGTCAACTGGTCCACTATCACCCAAACTGAATCGTTCCCCTTATTCGACTTCGGCAATCTACAATGAAGTCCATAGAAATGTCCACCCACTTCCATTCTGGGATGGATAAAGGCTGAAGTGTCCCTACTGGTCTCTGGTGTTTTGTCTTCACTTGCTGGCATATGAAGCACTTAGCCACACATTCTGCAATCTCCCTACGCATACCACTCCACCAAAAGTGTCTCCTCAAGTTCTTGTACATCTTAGTGGTTCCTGGATATACTGAATATCAGGTACGATGTGCTTCATCAAACAACTCTTTCTTTAGCTCTACACTAGCTGGCATAACCAATCAACCCTTCATTCAAAGGCCTCTATCTGCTCTAATGGTCCAATCGTCCTTGGGCTCTTTAGAAATCTCCTCCTTCTGGAGTCCTCTAACTGAGCTCTAACTACTCTGTCCCTCTAATATAGTTGTACTGATATAACTCCCAAGTGTGTGTTGGCCCCGCCAATCTCTGGCCTAAAATCGAACTGGCTAAGAGTAAGAAGATCTCGATACAACGAGCACCTCAAGGCTGTAACCCGATGTCGACGCTTCCTACTCAAAGCATCTGCTACGATGTTCGCCTTCCCCAGGTGATACTGAATTATGAACTTGTAGTCCTTAATGAACTCAATCCATCGTCGCTATCTCTGATTGAAGGAAGGTACTTCAGACTCTGGTGATCTGTGAATAGCTCGAACTAAACTCCGTACAAATAGTGTCTCCATGCCTTCAGTACGAATACTACCGCTGCTAACTCCAAATAATGAGTAGGATAGTTCTGCTCATGTAACCTTAGCTGTCGTGAGATGTATGCTACTACCCTCTGAGTCTGCATCAGAACACCTCCCAAACCTGCTAACGACGCATCCGTGTATACGACAAATGTCCTGTCACTGCTCGAAATAGTAAGGACAGGCACCGTAGTCAACTTAGCCTTTAAGGTATCAAATGCCTTCTGGCACTCCGTGCTCCAAGTAAACTATACACCCTTCTTCGTAAGGCGTGTAAGTGGTATCATAATCTTCGAGAAGTCCTGAATGAACTTCCTGTAATAGCCAGATAACCCCAAAAACCTACAAATCTCGGTAACCATCTTCGATGGTTCCTAATCAAGCACTGTTGAAACCTTAGCTGGGGCTACTGCTATGCCCTCTCTGCTGACAATATGACCAAGAAACCTGACCTCAGAAATCCAAAACTCACACTTGCTGAACTTAGCATATAGCTGATGCTCTCTCAAAGTCTACAAAGCCAAACATAGATGCTACTTGTGCTTTGATTTCGATCTCGAATAGATGAGAATATCATCGATAAATACAATCACGAATTGGTCCAAATATGGATGGAAGACCCGGTTCATCAAATCCATAAATACCGTGAGTGCATTGGTCAACCCAAATGGCATGACCAAAAACTTGAAGGACCCATATCGAGTCAGAAAGGTGATCTTGGGAATATCCATCTCCCGAACCCGCAGCTGATGATAACCAAAATGAAGATCAATCTTCGAGAAATACTATGCTCCCTGCAGCTGATCGAATAAGCCATCAATCCGAGGTAAAGGATATCTATTCCGAATAGTGACTTTGTTCAACTCACGATAGTCGATACATAATCGCATACTACCATCATTCTTCTTCACGAAGAGGACATGCGTTCCCTACTGAGAATGACTCCGACGAATAAAGTCCTGAGCTAACAACTCATCCAACTGGGTCTGTAGCTCCCTCATCTCAGCAGGTGCCATGCGATAGGGTGCTCGGGATATCGAGGCTGTGCCCGACTGTAACTCAATACAAAACTCAACCTCTCTCACAAGAGGCATCCTAGGTATGTCCTGAAAGACATCCTGATAATCTGAGACAACTCTAGTCTCGCATATATCAACACTCTGATCCTAAAGCATCAACTCCTCAATGTACGCCAGTAATGACTCCGCAAACTGGTTCCCTGAGAGGTTACCACAACTAACTCGGACACATCGGACGCTCGCAAATTGACTGTTTTCACAAATTAGTCGATACTGACGTGGTAGGAAGATAGCCAATCTATACCAAGAATAACATCGAACTCTGACATGCACAGCACTATCAGATCGACAACGAACTCAGACTCGTTTAAACTGATAATACACCTCCTACAAATGCTCTCCAAGAGCGACATCTCACCTAGAGGGGTGGAAAATGATAAAGGAATGTCTAGAGGCTGAGCTACGAGCTAAAGTCTAATCATAAATGTACAAGATATGAAAGAATGCGAGGCCCCTGAATCGAAAAGAATACGGGCTGGAAAGGAGTTCACGAGGAACGTACCCTCCACTACGGCCCTGCTCGCACCATGATCACGAGGGACTACCGCATAGACTCTGCTAGTGGCTGAAGGCTGCTTTTCTACTGGAAGTAGAGCATATGGGACTACATGTCCCTAAGGGACCTCCTGAACTGTGCGAACCTGTCCCTCAATCATTGGAACTACTGGCAGTGCCTCGAGTCTCATTTGCTGGCCTTGACCTTGGCCCTGAAATCGTTTCTGCTGCTGATTCTGCCCTTTCCCTTGCCGGGATCCTGCTGGTGCACTGCGACAGTCTGATGCTCTGTGGCCAATCTTGTGACACTTGAAACATGTGCCCTAAAACTTGCGCTGTTAAGGCGCTCTCTGATCATGCTGGGGTCCTCTCCTATGAGGGTCTTGCTGCTTCTACTGGGTCCTGAAAAAGGCCTCTTGTTCTTGCCCTTATCCTTAGTATTCCCTTCCTTGTCTTTCTGAAACATAGCTGACTCATTCTCCTGTGAAGTGACAGCATTAGCTACCTCTCAAACTGAGTAGAACTTCCTAGAAACAAGGTATCGACGAAGGCTAGGGCGAAGTCTCGCTAGAAACATCTGTGCCTGGCATTCTCCAGTCTGCCACATGCTCGTAAAGTGAAGTAGGCTCATAAATCTGCTCTTGAAATCAGCTACTGACATGTCTCCCCGCGTCAATCTGGACAACTTAAGTTTTTTCCCAGCCCGTGCCGCGGAAGAGATATACTGCTCATCGAAAAAATAGACAAAGTCCTCCCAGGTGAGGGTCATCCTCTGTTCTGGGGTAAACTGTAGCCGGTACCATCTCGCTGTATCCCCTTTGAGATTATAGGATGCTAGCCTCTGCTTCTGAACCGAAGTCACATTAAGTATCTCAAGGGTGTTACCCACATCTTCCTTTTACTTATGTGTTGCAAGAGAATCTGATAATCCCTAAAACTCTGATGCCCTCATATTCTGGTATCTCTCCACTAAGCGGAGCCAAGCCTCCTGCTCTATGGTTCTATCCGCAACTGCATGTGGGGTGGGTATGGGTGTGTCTTCTGGGAAGTTTTCCGTAACAGGAATAGCTGATATACCTGTGGTGGAACTACTGGTGGTGGTGGTGGTGGTGATGTGATGTGATTTGTCATAAGCTCCTCAAGTGCTGCCATCCTAGCAGCTATGGGAGCCATCAGGCCTATCAAATACTGGGGAGCCTGTTGCGGCTCCCGTGGAGCCTATTGCAGCTCTGGTGGAGCCTGCTGTGGCTCTACCTGACCAGCTCTCCGGGTACGAGGTCTACCACGTCCGGCCATCTAAGCATATAGAAGAAAGTTTATAAGTCCTCGAACGAAACATATATGGAATTCGTAAAGATAAGAAATTCGTATCATATATCATTCACGCAAATACTTTTAATATCAATGAATACTAGTCTCACAAAAAAAATATTCGTAATTTTTGAATATACTCCTCACGCATTCTAGAAATTTCTAGTGGGCTCTATACATGAATCTTAAGAAACTCTACTCTAACTCCGCGACTCGACACAGGATGATCCTAAGGATACTGGAACTAGAGCTCTGATACCAACTGTGATGCCCCTGGTTTCAACAAGGTTGCAGTCCAAGGTAAAACCAAGAATGTCAAACCTGCCATGCACTACACCGTGCAATAGCATGTTTTCACTATCATAATTACTATCTATCTAGTAGAATCAACAACAGATGTAGGTACAAAATAGGCTAGAGAAAATATACAGAAGAAATACTAAACGACAGATATTCTGAAGAAATCATCACCACTGAAATAAATAGACAAATCTCTGAGAGAAATAACATCTGACTGAATACAAGTGTCTCGACATAGGAAATCAAATAAAATGACATTTAGGCACATCGCCTTTACAAAACTAGAATGATAACTCAAATGTTCATAAACATATCTACTGTGGAGTTCTGACATAAACTACTAACAATATAGATAAATAACTGCTAAATCAATTTCATCAACCTATGGCTCTCCGTGCACCTGGCTCGTTACCTGAAAGGGGGAAACAACGAGCGTCAAGTGCTAGCAAGTAACATCTCAACCAACCCCAGGGGGAAGGGCTAGAAGAAAGGAAAATAGCTGTTAATACATATAGATAGTCAATCATCTACTCCAAAATAAAATGATGGTTTGATATTTAGAAATTTACAACACGAGCATAGGTACGTCTCCCGTTAGCTTAAATTTTAAATAGGTAAATACCAAATCCTAAAAAAAACTACAATGTGGAGCAATAAAGAAATATAGCTCCATCTCCAACCATAATATCAATGACCTGTCGGATGTCAAATATGTGCCCAACTCGTGGACTGAAATAGGTAAATGTCAAATATATGAACTGCAAAAGCTTAAAGTCCAACACGAGGACTGTAATAGATTATAGTCCAACACGAGGACTTTAATGGATTATAGTCCAACACGAGGACTTCAATGGATTATAGTCCAACACGAGGACTTCAATGGATTATAGTCCAACACGAGGACTTTAACATTAAAGTGATATAAAAAAAATCAGCATATTTACTACTCACTCTCGTGCCTCAGTGAGTGAATCTAAAACTCGTGTCCGTAGTCAACTCATGTACACAAATCCCAATGTATTATAATCCCATATAACCTAGGTGTCTCGCCAGCCACACAAACTTATGCAACAATATGAACATGCAGAAAATTCCCCAGCAGTCGATCGCGAAGAGACATAAACCTTTTCTACATGTTTCTGCTCCTCGAGGTTGATTGAAAAGCCATTATGCGACGATTCTATATACTACAAATCCTATATACATGATTTAGCATTTCTAGAATATATAAAAAAATACAATATAATCACTATAGACAAAAAGAAACTTTTTTAAACACATGTATGCATGTCGACACGTTTGAAAACAATTATCTTTCTTTCAAAATTCTTGTTAGGAAAATTTTTAGATCTAGATCTGCATTAAGAAATTCTTGGATGATCTTTATTAACTGAAAACTTGTTCTTTTTGTTATATACAATATGAAGATCTATCTTTATACATAAAATATCATTTTAGGCTCATAAAACACATGAAAACTTTATTAAAAATGTTTAAAACATAGGTGTAGGATTGGGCGAGATAAAACTCACCTGAGAGGTATTGATAAACTCCCTAATACGAGTGAGAATGATCATCCTTCGCTGAACACCGATGGATCTCACGTTAGCTCCTCCAAAATCCTCCAAGAATCACCAAAGAAAGGGGGTTTAGGGTTTGAGAGAGAGAGAGAGAGAGAGAGAGAGAGAGAGAGAGAGGAGAGGGCTAAGGCTATTAGGGTTTAAAAGAGGGTTCTGAGCTTCAAAACATATATATATATACTTAGGTATACTCTCGAGTTCGGTATAAACAAAACCAACCTGAAACCGAGACAATCCTGGCGTCTGCACGTCCAGCAGTCGACCGTATAGAAACCTGCACACAGGCTAGGATTCGGCATATTGGCCATAACTTTCTCTTTCGACTTCCGAATGAGGTGATTTAAGATTTATTGGAAATATATTGAAGAGACCTACAATTTTGATCTTTTACACTTTCTCAGATTCTAACTACATCAGTACATAAAATATAGAAACTCATAAAGGGTCATAAATCTCAGATTTCTCTTTTGGCATTTGTGCATGTCTTGTACATATGCACTCATATATTCATAAATATATATTGAATTGATCTCAAATCAATTCTTATCATATTCAAACATCAAAATATATTATTTTTTACCAAATATATATTGAATTGATCTCAAATCAATTCTTATCATATTCAAACATCAAAATATATTATTTTTTACCATATAACATATTGATCTCAAATCAATTCTTATCATATTCAAACATCAAAATATATTATTTTTTACCATATAACATATTTATCATTATTTATCATAAAATATTCAACTTTTTAGGGTTTTATAGATCCCTAAACTCATTTATTAAACGAAGTAAAAAATGTTCTCCGTAAAGAAAAACAGATAAATTTTCTTAAAGAAGAAGTAGCATTTATCCAAATAGAGGAACAAATAAAAAAGAAAAAAGAGTTAATAACTCAAATAGAATATCATTTTAATAAAACAGTCTGTAGTAACATCCCTACTGCCTTCTGGGATAGAAAAAACATATTGTTTCTCTACCTTATGAAGATAATCTCAAAGAAAAGGCCATTCCTACTAAATCTAGGCCATTCCCAGTGAATTAAGAATATCTTGATCTTTTTAAAAAGGAATAAATTCTTTATTTGAAAATAAACTTATAAGGAAATCATATTCTCCTTGGAGCTGCACAGCTTTCTATGTTAATAACCATGCAGAACAAGAGAAAGGAATCCTTCACCTTGTTATAAATTACAAACCCTTAAATACGGTTTTAAAATGGATTTGATGTCCTATTCCAAACAAAAGAGATTTATTAAATTGCATTAACGATGCAAAAATCTTTTCTAAATTTGATCTTAAGTTAGGATATTACCAAATACAAATAGAAGAAAATGATCGTTATCATTATAATCTTGCATTTTTTTGTTCCATTCGGACACTTTGAATGGAATGTAATGTCATTCGGGCTTAAGAATACCCCTTCAGAATTTTAGAATATTATGAATATAATACTCATTCCCCATACTGATTTTATCTTGTCATACAAGATGATATTCTGATATTTTCTCAGACATTTGATCAACATGTTAAACATTTATAAATATTTTGTAATTTAGCAATATGAAATGGGTTGGCTATATCAGCCCTAAAAAAGAAATTATTCCAGACTCAGATTAGATTATTTGGTCATAATATTCACAAAGGCACTATAATCCCTATTGAACGAAGCATTGAATTTGCCTCTAAGTTTCCAGGCATAATCACTGATACCAAAAAATTACAAAGGTTTCTTGGTGCATTGAATTATGTAGCAGATTATTATCATAATCTTGTACACGATACTGCCATTCTATATAGCATATTAAAAAAGAATGCTTCCCCTTGGACATATCAAGACACTGCTGCTGTCCGAAAAATTAAATTAAATGTTAAAAGGCTACCATGTGCGCATCTAGCTAATACACAATGGTCTAAAATTGTTGAAACTGATGTGTCAAACATTGGTTATGGATGTATCTATTAGGTATCATGTTTATGAGCCTACTATCTAATCTAGTTTTGATGATTAGGAGCTGGTTGGTTCATTTTCTAGATATAGAGAAATGCAATTCCATGTAAAAGAAACACAAGTTTTGAGTTTTCCTAACTTTTCCAAGAAATAGATTGTTTTAGTTTGGTTCGCACATAAAAAATAGCAGCAAACCAATGTATTTACTTTTATTGTGTTTGGTTTGCATGAAAAAAAGGAAAAAAGTTTTGTTGATTTGACATTTCCCACTTTTCTTGTATTTAGTTGGTTTTGAAGTTTGTTACTAATGTAAGATTACCCCCACCATATATAAATTTATTTGTGCTCGTTATATGAGGTAATCTTAATCATATAAAAGTACGAATGTAACATGAACAAATATCGTTATCCCGAATGAATTATAAATTTCTATTTTTGTTAATGAAATCATACGAAACCTGAAATGGAATGAATCAATTGCTATGAACTGCGTACCTGATTTGACTTAAAATATACATGTTTGAGATTAAAAAATCACACAAAACCTGTTTTCTAAGAACAAATAAACGAGACCTGTAATAACCTGATTATTCATAAATTTATGTAGTACATACCTGAATTAGCCAAAAAAATCTTCTAAAATCTATAAAAATATATAAACAAACTGAATAGCCATAAATATGTACATAATATAGTAAATCGCATCAAATCTGATAATTTATGCATGTTGATGAACTATATGTGCAAAAACCATGCAAAGGAAAATAATTCTTGACATCATGTCAAATAAATCAGCCACACGTATATGTGAATTATGGTTGTGGGCTTAGAACTTGTTCAATATCATCATTGTTAGCCATCCAGTGCAATATCAACAGATATTACAGGTTGCTAATCTAAAAAAATTGTCACTCATCATAGCCTAAATTGAACACATATAGAACTCCAAGTGACTGGTCACAGATTGAACACAACTAGGCTCACAAAACATCTCACATATTCACAAAAACTGGTCAAGAACAAACCTGAACACAACCAAACTCCACGAAACAGAATTGGTCACAAACTGATCAAGTTCATGTACACAACCTCTCTCACAAACCTGAGCCCAAGACTGAACCCCACAAAACAAATACCAACATTCAGGAACAACAACCATGAGCACAAATCTGAACGTGAAAACAAAAGTGCACCTGAACTCAAAACTAAAACTATGTACACAAAACTAAAGTAGCATTTGGGGGTATGCAAAGAGGGTTTGGTAACAGAAATCCCCCAAACAGTCTGCCCAACAATCTCACCAAACATGAACCAAAACAGAACCTGAACACAACCAGGTTTCAGGAACACCAACAAAATAGAAATCCCCCATCTTTCATTAGGGGATATGCACATTTTGGCAAAGAGCCAACACTGAAATATGAACCAAGAAACACCACCAACCAAACAACATGGAGAACCAACAAGTGCACACAAAATAAGGTGCACAAAATACTAAGAAAAATAGCATACACACATGAAACTGAACACAAACAGATAGTATTGGTCACAAAGACAATAGACAATAGCATATGCCCACCAACAACATCAAGTACCAACCAACAACATCAAGTAATCAGCAGCTAGCTACTGATTATGATCGAGGGTTTAGAATTTGGTCAATATTATCATTGTTAGCCATCCAGTACAATGTCAAGAGCTATTACATGTTGCTAATCTTAGAAATTATGACAACCATCATAGCCTAAAAGTAAAAAAAGTCACCAATGTAAACTTATTTCATGAAAACCTACTACACAAAATACCCAGAGCAAATAATTACTTGTAATACCTTGTGGAAATATCTACTAAATGTCTCCCCTAATCTTATAAAATGAGATCTAAAAATACAAATTTTAGATTTATGACCCAGAATGTTCAGTGTCATGATAAGTTATTCTTCCACTGTTACATTCCTTGAGTCTTTTAGCAGGCTATTGTTACTTATTATACTCACTAGTTTAACAAAAGCACCACTTCACATTCTAATATAATTTACGTAACTATCACTAAAACTATTATAAATTCGCCCTATGTGCTAAATTCTAGCTCTCTCTTGTCTTTTTTTCCTTACTTGAAGCACTACGAATTGATTTACGTTTAGCTTGCATTCTCCTTATGGCTGTAATTATTATAATAAAAACAGATAGTGCAACACCTTGAACCATATTAACAACACTTTCTTTATTGGAACAATCCCCATCATTATCTATCTACGATGCAAAAAATATTATACAGTTAGAAACTAAGAGAATTCCAACAAAATCTGAATGAATTGCAATTTACAAAAATTAATGACAAACCAACAAGATTATAAGATGATATATTTTCAAAGATTACAAACTGATATATTTTATTTAAGATATGGCATGTAACCTTGTTTATGTAACAATTGTGTTTGTTTATGTGCGTTATTGCAATTTTTACGTAATTCAAAAATCGAACAAATTGTTATATTTTCAAAGATTATAAATTGATATATTTTCATAGATTTGACATTTAACCTTTTTTATGTAGCAATTGTGATTGTTTATGTGCATTGTGGCAATTTTTACGTAACTAAAAATGTCACGCCCCGCTTCCCAAAATACCGGGGAATCGGAACGTGAACAAGCCCGCGACGTATTAGATTGAGAAAAAAATATACACTATCTTTTTTTATCTCCTCAATCCAATACGCTAAGCGTCTGGAAATAATACAATGCAAAGGCACAGGTCCCCGATCACAATCAGTAAGAATATAATGAACAACACAGAATAAAATAATACATATCACAATGAATATTCATCCCAGACATAATATTCGGGTCAACACGCCCTTATACAAAACTATCTGAATGAAATACTGGAGAATATAAATATATACTGAACGAAAGGAAATGAAAGTGCTACAAAACAAACTAAAAGGAATGACTAAGCTTCGGCTTCTTCTTCTGCTACGTCTGCAAGGCACTCCTGCTGCGAATCCTCTGGCTCCTGGCGAACCTGTTCTTCCTCTTAAGTCTGACGTACACCAGAGAAAACAGGTGTACGTCAGGTGCATGGTGCACGGCAAGATCCCAAAAGGAAGAATAGAACGGTCGTGCGACCAATGCAAATAATGGTAATAATAATGGAAACATGCAACTGAAATACTAATAATCTAAATATAATTTACTACTAGAATAGAATAATCATAATAAATCCAAGAAATCAACCAAGTAATAAGTCGATCATGCAGCTAGCGATCAGAATAATCATCCATGTATAGGGTCAAACAACTAGATGGAGTTAATACTTAAAAATCTATAACTCGAGACGTAGTACATCGAGCGAAATAATCCAAACAAGGAAACCCTCCTGTATATACCATATGTCTTGAATTGTAAATAATTAAATATTAATTCTGATCTATGTACGAAGAGAAACACAACTGGCCTACATCTCACAAGAACTCATACCTAGCCAAGAAACAAGGTCATGTAACTAGCCATTCTATAACAGGTCAATGGTCACATCTCACACAGAGCCAACGCTCATATCACCGGATAACTGACTGTTCACAAACCCCATACGTGCATCCAAACCCGCGAAACGGTTCGGTGAGAGGACTACACGCAATCCGATTCGGCCTGGTTCGAACTCAAGCAAAACTCGGGTGACGAAACGATTTCACTAACCAAGTGCGAAACGGTTCACTTGGCCCAACAAACTAACCCCAGTGCGAAACGGTTCACTGGTTCTAGTCTGGAAGATACATCAACAGTCTTATCTGATCACATGAACATTAACTTCCCCATCCCAACTCTTCTCGCTTTCTAAGTCAACATACACACAGGTTTCTAAGTCTTAAACAGGACACACCAGGCCACACTAGTCATGAATTTCTAACGGTTCTCAAGCATAACAAAGAGTAATAAACACAACTAATCATATACAGCAAGATCATAACATATCACATAATTAAAATTAAGAAACATAAATCATGAAAAATTCATAAAAATCCCTTTTCTAAAATAAATCCTTAAAAATTATTTATAAATGTTCTAAAATAATTCCTTTTATAAAATAAATCCTTAAAAAAATATTTATAAATGTTCTAAATAATTTCTTTTATAAAACTTTCTTAAATTACTGAAATTATTATGAATTGATACTTATTCTAAAATAAATTCTTTTAAAATATAATTATTCTAAAATAATTCTTTTGTCAAACAAATTCTATTATTTTATTATAATTACTTTAAAATGATTTTTCACCAAAATAATTTATTATAATTATTTTAAAATGATTATTTTGTTAAATAAATCCTTAAAAAATCATAAACTAATCTAAAATAATTTTATCTTATTTTATCTTTACAGTATCTATTATCAAAATATTATTTTTAGTATCATTCGTCAAATAAATCCGTACAGGTCATCACAGTATATGTATTACAATGTGAATGGTCATACGTTATTGTCCACAGTCCGTTTCGTTCACGATAGTTCTATACGTTATAGTTCTCAGTCCAATATGTTCACGACAGTTCCGTATTTGTAACGAATAATTATTCGGGTAACGAGTTTGTGATGTAATTAATCTTATGATGACAATCTAAAATTGTATCACAGGAATAGAACTTGCCAAGAGCGGATATAAGAATTGACATGATAAGTCAAAAGAGTATTGGGATCTGCTGATGGTTCGTTGAACTTATCGTCGTTGACACGCGAGCGCGTCGAGGACAGCACACGAACCGGTAGTGATCGCGGGGCGGATGACGGGGGCTAAAGGAGTCAGGCAGACTCAAGGAGGTCGAGGGACTGTAGCGCGAAAGGGGCCTGAGGAGATGGCCAGATGCTGGAGGAGGGGCGTAGACGCGGCGGCAGCGGTCGCGATGAGAAGGCAAGTGCTGGGCGAGGGCTGCAGGCGCGCCGGGCAGGCGAGCAATAGAGACTGGGCGGATAGTGGGGGCCGAGGCGCGACGTGGGTGTGCGTTGTCGAGACTGAGGCGCGGCGGCTATCAGGCGCGGATGGTCTGCGGCAACGAACGGGGGTCGGAGAGTTGGTCGGTGTGAGGCTGGCGGTTCGAGCAGGCTCAGGGAGCACGCTGGAGGTGAAGTTCACGCAGCTGAGCGGAGGATGGGGCGAACAGACGCGGCGCCAGAATGGAGTGCAGGCGCGGAAGCTGGAAGGAGAAGGCGATAGTTCTGAGGCGTTCGAGTGCTGTGAGGTTGAGCGCGGGTGAGCACAGGGGGTCCGCTGCGAGCTGTGAAGGCGGCGTTCGCTGCGGTGGAGGTCTGGGTGTGGGCGAGGCCGGTATAGCGGCGGCGGTCGAAGCAGAGAAGAGGGGCGGCAAGGCTTCAGCGCTGCGGCTGGCGGGAGCCGAGCTCGAGCTCGAGAGAGAGAGAAAAAGAAGAGAGAGAATGAGAGAGCGTGAGCACGAGATGATTGGCTGAGGGGGCTTAAATAGGAAAAAAATTAATAAAAAAATGAAAAAAGATAAAATAAAATACTGAATGAGGTGCGCGTGGAGCCCTTTTTTTGGAAAAAAAAAAAGAGGAGGGAGAGAACGGGGTAGCTGATGGGGGTTTGACGTGGGAAGCAAAAGCTTGGGTTATTTTCAAATGGGTTCATGTATTTAAACGAAAATAATTAAAATAAATAATTTCGGGTACTTAAAAATTAAACTAATTACATAATAATTATTTACATATAAAAACGTACATGTTGAGCTAATACAACAGTTGATACGAAATAGTCAAAATATACACATATTGTATAATTAACGAGAATAAATAATAATAAAAATATATTTACTTACATTTAAAATCAAATAATTATGTGATAATTATCTACACGATAAAACATACCAGTTATGCTAATACGACAGCTGATACGTAATAATTAAAATAATACAATAATTTACACAAATAATACGTAATTAATAATTCAACATAATACAAGAATTAATACGTAATAGTAATAATAATACGACGCATTATTTAAAATAATACGTAATAGTATCAATAACACAACGGATAAATCCCAAAAAAATTTATTGCACTAAATTAATTTATAAATATCAAAATCATTTAAAAAATATATAATCAGATTTTTAAATCATAGAAAATTCTAGAAAATCGAGAAAAATACAAATACTCTTTTAAAAATAATATTTTAAAATACCAAAAATTTATTTTAACTAGTATCAAAATTTTACGGTCATTACAAAAAAATCGAACAATTTGCATATTGAAGATATGTAAACATTCACGTGATGAACAAATTATAAATTACAAATTACAAATTGTAAATTATAAATTACAAATAACTAACATGGATTAATGCAATATCTAAGCAAAAAATATTACAGTAACATAAATAGCATAAAAATTAAATTAACAACACACTACAATAACATTTTCATATTATCTAATTATCAGATAATTAAAATACAAAAAATCAGATAATTAAAATACAAAGTGGGGAAAAATCCACGAAAATGAAAAATCAGACGTGGAGGGGAAAAATCTGATGTGGAGTCGAAGAAAAAGGTTTCCACGGTATTTTAAAGCAAACCAAACAACTCATTAACAAATAATTCTTGATATCGTTTGTCGAGTGTTTATATTTACTTGTTAGGAATCCTACACAAAGATCCTAGTTAGCGGTTGGTTAGAATTAAGCTTAACGATGACATCCTTTGGAGGTTAGAGGAAATCAGAATGAAGCTTTGTGCAATAAGTCAAGATCTAATATCGCTTTATCAGCAACCAATGGGAGCTTAATTGAAGATCAAATTGCTTGGATATACTGTTTTAGGTTTATACTTTGCGTGTTTATACTTAGAGCTCAAAATTCAGACACACACATTTATTTTGATTTATCATTTATTTTGATTTATCATTTATTCTGATTTATCATTTATTTTGATTTATTACCATTGTTAGATTATAGACTTAACAGCATAATTTTATATCTTTCTTCAAGTCTATAAATTTATTTTAAAATATTTTAAAACTTGTTTGAAGAAATTTTATCAAAATCAAGTTTTAACGTTTTCGCATTTTTGAATGGTTTGCAAAATACATGAGTTTCCACAAATGGGAAATTAAATTTAAAAACATTTTTTAACATGTTCTATTACATGTTTATAAATATTTTTCAAAATGTTATCATTTTTTGAGTTGATTTACTGTGTCAAATCGATTTTCCAAAATTAAGTGTTTTAGTAGTTTTCAGAATCTGGAATATCTATTTTAAAACAATGATTTCTCACAAATGAAAAGTTATATTTTAGAAATTCTTTCTCTAACATATTTATCTACATGTTTAGAAACTATTTTCAAAATTTCACAATTTTTGGAGTTGATTTACTATTTTTAATTAATTTTATAAAGTCAGCTACGCAGATTTTTAGGTTTCAGATTCTGTGAACACTGTCGGTGAAGAGTGTGGTCGACCAAATACTGTTTATTAGTCGACCAAACAGTAATCGATTATAATAATGGCTAGTTTTTCTGGATTTTGGTTTTTGGTGATTTTCTTGGGTTTTGGGCTATTGTTTTGAGCAACTATAAATACCCTTCAGCCCTCAACACTTACCATAAACAAAGAAAAATTTTAAAATAAGTTTTTGCAAGTTTATTGCAAGTTTTCAAAGATCAAAAGTGTGTTTTAGTTTTGTGAAGAGAGTTTCACAAGAAGAGGAGATCATCTTAGTTTGAGCTTCAAGCTTCATATCTCCATCTCTCTTGTTTTAGAGAAGTTTTTCTAAACTCATCTTCTAGCTATCTATTATTTTAATTCTCATGTTTATGCTAGATTGATTTGAGTTTAATTTTGATTTTATTATACTCATTATTTATACACACACCCCTTGAGCTTAAGAATTTTCACACATAGTAATTTGGGTTGTAGGTTGTATCTTTGAGAGTGAGTCTAAACTTAGTTCTCATCTTGTTAGAGAACAAATAATTTGTATTTGAGCTTATTTGTTGAGAGATCATATTGTATTATACAAGGACACCGAGAGGAGTGGTTGGGAGAGACGTGGTTGATTCCAAGAGGAGTGACGTCGGTTGTAAAGCCTAAGGAGAGGTTGTAAATCCGAGCACTTGAGGAATGCGACACGGGCTAGGCCAATACTTAGAAGGTGTGTTGTGTGATTGCATTGTGAGAGTTACAAAAGTTTTCGGTGAGCTAGAAAACCGATTGTGTAGTTGTTTTTGAGATTAATGGAGATTCTTCTCGAGGGTGAGGAGCGGAGACGTAGGTCGAGAGTGACCAAACTCCATGATCATATTGATTGTTTGTGTTTGGCATTGGTGCACTTATTCTTGTCTTATTATTTATATCGCTTATTGTCACATTGTTTATATTTGCTTATCCTTGCATATAATTTATTGCATAACATACTTTCTAGGATATTTCTTTAATAAGTTTTAATTTAACATCAATATCGGATTAGATTAACAAATACCCTATTCACCCCCCCCCCCCCCGTTCCCCCCCCCCCCCCTCTGGGGTAATTTTAGTATCCTCAAAGAAGTTGATCTCATTACTAAGAAAGAGCAACTAGTTAGATTTACCTTTGGTAAATGTGATTCAGCCCAATTTAATTACTCCACAATTAAAAAAGAAATGTTGGTGATTGTAAAATATTTTTACAAATTTTGAGATGATATTCTCAATCAGTAATTTCAATTAAAAATAGATTGTAGTTCTGTTAAGACAATTATAGAAAAAGATGTTAAAAATCTTGTTTCTTTACAGATTTTTGCCAGATGACAAGCCGAATTAGTAATGTATCAATTTAAAATTGATTATATACATGGACAAGATACCGACTTTCTAATACGTGAATTTTTACAGGGTACCCATGCGCCGCAATAACTCCTCCCAAAGGGAGGAGGAAGGAATGGAGGTAACAACAGTGGAAGAAGTTATACTCCGACTCACCCAAACTCATGGAAATCTATTTCAAAGAAAGGAAATACTAGTGTCTCTTCATCATCATCTTCTAAAGGGATAGAAGACTTAATTACAAAAGTGAAAATACTTGAACCATTCTCTGCCATAGTCAACAAATAAGTAGAGTGGTGTACTAAAACCATCTCTGACACGGTTCTTCATATACAACAAGAGGACATTCCTCTTATGAAAGATATCGACAAACTATGACAAAAATACTTAGATTCAACATACTATCGTACATTGTCTCTTAAACCTAGAGCATGGATGAAGACAATACTCATCCAAAGATGTATAGAAATCATACATTTTTGGAGTAATGAAAATCATACTGTTCCTCCAAACTTCAGTAAATGTGTAATCAAAGAAGTAATACTTCACAGGGATTGGGCAATGAGTACTAACCAAGAATTTCCCTTACTCAAAAAACCCCAAGCAAAGAAATTTATAATTATAATTACTGGGATCACCAATCAGCCTTTTATCAACTATTCCTCTACCAAAATCCCAGGAACAAACATACATGCTAAGTAAGTTATGTCTAGAAGCCATTTATAAAGGCCTACCCACCTGGTTCTATAATTAGTGGTCTAAATATGATGCAGACCTTAATATAGTACATGAACCCATATCAGGGTTATATACCCCTTAGGTTGACTCTCACCCAGTCATCCAAAAGATGGGCGAGAATCAAATTCTCGAAGATTTATGCTCAACATATTTATTCGTTGAGGCAGAAATCCCATAGATCTGGAATTGGTCCTTAGCTGCATGAGATGAACTTCACCCGCCATCTCTTCTAAGAAAATATCACAACATATAGTGGACGAGTATCAATGTCCAAGACAAAGAAAAATAGATAGAATAAATTATTAAAAGGAATAATATGATCCTTGATAATACTTTAACCCAGAAAAATCAAAATGAAAACCCTATGGTCAAACTAGCAAAAACAATGAAGAGAAAATACCCTCAAGCTACAGAGGCTAAAATTCAGCAAAATGCCTTGAGCATATAAAAAGACAATTTGTAATGATCGTAAATTTCGATACTAATTAAAATAACTTTTTTGGTATTTTAAAATATTAAATTATTATTTTTAAAAGAGAATTTGTATTTTTCCTCGATTTTCTAAAATTTTGATATTTAAATGATTATTTTGGTAAATTATTTATTTAAATGATTTTGATATTTATAAATTAACTTAGCGTAGTAAATTTTTTTGGAATTAATCCGTTGTGTTATCGATACTATTACGTATCATTTTGAATAATACGTTATATTATTGTTATTACTACGTATTATTTTGTATAATATGTTATATTATTAATTACGTATTATTTGTATAATTTGTTGTATTATTTCTACTATTGTATATTATCGGTTGTAGTAGTACAACTGGTACATTTTATTATGTAGATAATTCTTCCATAATTATTTGTTTTTAAATATAAGTAATTATATTTTTTATTAATTATTCATGTTTAATTATTCAATTTGTTGTATTATTACTACTGTTGCATATTATCTATCATATTAGTATAACTGGTACGTTTTGATGTGTAGATAATTTTCACATAATTATTTAATTTATTTTGTAATTAATATTATTTTTAATTATTTTTTAAAACCCTAAAATTTCCTTATATATATATATATATATATATATTATATATATAGTATATATTATTATATATTTATATTATTATATATTATAATTATATATATATATATATATATATTATATTTATATATATATATATATTATATATGTCCTCTCTTCCTTATCTTCGTTTCTCTCTCGCTCGTGTTAACCGCAGTCGCCGCCCCCGTACCCTCTCTTTTCTCTCTTCCCGACCGCCCACCCGCTGCCTTGGCCGCCGCTCTCCCTGTCGGCCAAGCCATCACCAACTCCTTCAGCACAACCGACCTGCCCTAATCCCCATCACCCGCTCCCAGATCCGGCCAACTAACCTCCCTCGCCCGCCTGCACCACCGTCGCCTGAGCGTCACCTATTCCTTTCCCACTTGCCCCCGCTTCTTGCCATTCTCCCATCGAACCCACCGCTTCTCCCTAGATTCGACCTCGACAGAACCTATAGCCCTGGGCCCTGACCGCTTGCTGTCAGCTCCTCCCTCGTCGTCCTGGATCTTAGGATCACCGATGCCCACCAAGCTGGTGCTCTCCTCCACCATAAACCTAGCCCCATCGCCCTCGAGCTCCGGTCACGACATCTCTGCCTCCAACCGCCGACCAGAGCTCCCCACTCATCGCCAAACTGCCCTCCTCCCCGCTGAGCTTCCCTTCGATGACCATGAGCTCCCTCCTTCTACCTCAGCCACTCATGCCATCTCTGAGCTCCCATCGCTGATATGAGTTGCCGTGCGAGCACCTTTGATTGCGGAATTATCAAATGTGGGTTGAGAAGAAAATAACAAGAACATAAGAACAATTCAGTGGTGGTGAAGGAAAATACCTTTTCTAGATTATGAGAATAAAATAACTTACAATCTCTCACAATCTTACTAGAATTGAAGAACAATCTCTCTCAATTCTCCAAATATAATCTAATCTCTCCTGATTGTTTTAAAACCATAAAACAATCTCTTTTATATGTGGAACAACATGGATGGCAAAATGGTAAATAACCAAGCCTAAACCCCACAGGAAAATGTGTAAACAGAAACCCAAACAAACCAGAAAACTATCTATGAGTCGACTTACGTATATGTATAAGTCGACTCATGTCATATGGGTCGACTCATGATAGTCATGAGTCCACTGGTCAGAAACTATATCAACACCTGCTAGGCTTCGTGAGTCTACTCATGACAGTCGTGAGTCGACTCATGACAGTCATGAGTCGACTCATGACACATGGGTTGACTCATGACACATGGGTCGACTTATACAGTGATGAGTCGATTGGTCAGAGACTTTTGACAAAACGGCTGAGTTTCATGAGTCGACTTATGACAGACATGAGTGGTAGCATCGCCGGTGCGACCGTTAACACCTCTGGAACATATTTGGGTAAGTCAAGTGGGTTGTTTGATGACCTCGTGTTGATGAACGAGGTGGAATTGGGAAAATGAGCACTGTTAGCTCATCTTCTTCAGCATATTTTTTGCCACTTCTTGCAATTTTCCCCGATTTAGGCGAATCTGGCCCTTTTCAGGCAAATTCAGCCTTAGTGAGGCGAATTCAACTTTTTGTCAGGCGAATTCAGCCTATATCAGATGGGCTTAGCCTTTATAAGGTGGACCCAGCTTTCGTTAGACGGGTTCGACCTTATCGGGCGAACCCAACTTTTATTAGGCGGGTTCAACCTTAGTCAGGCGAACCCAGAACTTGCCAGGAAAAATTGATTTCGCCAGGTGGGTTTTGCCTATAGGTCGCCTGTTTGGAGGACTTGAAAAGTGTGAATTTTCTTCAAGTGCGAATTCTGTTCTAACTCTCTCTGGCTTTGTCTCGTAGCCACGTTTTCTGATGAGGCCCTCCCGAAGGGCGTTACCATTGGTCTTGCTGGTGGCACGGGCTATGCAACACCTCCTCGATTTCTGTTTCTCGATCCAGTGTTTGCCACCGATAAATCCATTGAATTGGTAAAGAGGGTGTCCGACGGGCATCACTTGACATTACGCGAGTTGATTATCGATGCAACGCTGACAGACGCAGCTAGGGCGGAACTGAAAAAGCCCCAGTTCTTGTTTGGAGACTCTGTGACTAATCCCTCCGCTCTACTGCTTAGGGAGAGCAGGTGGATCCGAGTAGTGGGTAGGGTCAATTACTATATCCCTAGCATGCCAAGAGGGTTATCAATTGTCGAGCTGTGCTCGCTCTCGGCTCCGAGATTGATGAATTAGGATTTGACCCCTACTCAAGACGAGGTGACTTGTGGGGTCTTTACTGGCTCTACCACCGGGTATGGGGTCGATAGCTCCTGCAAGCGTGTGACTACTCTGCGTCCAGGCTTGTTACAGAATGAATTTCCTGTGGGAGAGACGACTGCGGTGGCGGAGACCTTCCGTCATCGCTTCTTCCAAGCCGGGGGGAAATTTCCCCCAAAGGACTTTCGGGATCCCGAGTGGATTCACTCTGCACCTGGCAGCAACACTTGGTGGTCTAAGATCACCGAATACATTTTGGCAGAGAACTCCGATCTTGAGGGTTCGGAGCTGTATGTAACCATCAGGGCCACTCAACATGGTCTGAAGATCAACGCCCCCTAGTTCCACAACATCCTGGAACTATACTATCTGGATAGCAGCACATTCTTTGCTCCTAACGATGAGTTAGGCATAACACTCCATGAGATGTACAACGTATCGGGGCTACCGTTGGGAGGATTCCCCTATGAGGAGTACATGCCAGGTCAGGAGGAGATTGACTATCTCTCGTCTAAGTTCCCTCAGGTGGTGGAGACCTTATGGGAATTGCTCGACCATTACCACATATGCCTAAATACCCTAGGGTCGGTGGATCATAAGGATAAGAAGAAGAGGGTTCCGAGGATCAGCTTTAAGAATTAGGCTAATTACCTGTTCCCAGGAAATGGCATTAAGGGGAGGCCTATTTTGCCGCTGGGCCAGTGCAACCAGGTCGAAGTGGAGGGACGGATGGCCAAAGATAGAGCTACAAAAACCCTCGAGTATGACGAGGGTGGGTTCAAGGTGGGGACGACCTTCGAGTCATTCCATCATCAGGCCAAATCCCCAATATCAGCGAAGGCTTTACTCACGGGGTACCTCATGTTATAGCTGAAGAGGTGCGTGGTCCCCACACATTCTTTTGAGGCGATCCCGGTAGAGGTCGTCTACCCAGCGGTACATTTGGCCTATGAGCGGCCATATGCCTTGGTACTGGTGACAGTGGCATGCATCCAGAGGGGGCTCCGCGCATTAATAGCCCAATTCTGTCGGGTGTCATATGTCGACGAGGGTGACGGCGAAGTCGTTAAGACTCCCAACCCTAAAGTCTGGCTACCGTACACCTACTTAATGACATGGTTCATCTACCACTGCGAGTGTTTGATGAGCGCCCCAGCGGCTCTCCAAGAAGAAGGGTTTGTCTCGTTCATCTAACGCCTGGAGAAGTGTTCTTGGAAATGCAAGGACATTCCTGATATGAGGAAAACACTGTCCCATTTTGGCCATTACAATTTCCACCGATTCTTCCCTTATTTTACTGGTGGGGGATAAGGTGAGGCCCTTCGAGATACGGCGATAGCAGAGCAACCTATAGTCCTTTCCCGTGGTGCCTTCAGATGGCTGGTTAACATCCGGTCGGGGTATCATGTCCTGCGGACGGGCTCTGTGTGTTATTTGGAGTCGTATATTCCCTACAGGTTTGCCCGTCAATTCGGGTATGACCAATTGTATGTTGGGAACATTAACCCTCATTTGCATTATGAAGGAGGGTTAGTGGACAGTGCTCGGGGGTAGTTCTGGACCTACGCCGGCTGCACCAACGCACGCTTCGAGTTGCCTGTTAGGGATCAGGACCTTCACCATACACTTATTTATTATCAGTGGTATTGTGGTGCTAGTGCGAATTCTGAGGGCTTTCGACTCTAGAGTTCTTGTTTGGCAGAGCATGGGTGCTATTCAAGGGCAGCTCCCCGCCTATCGAGGCAGAGAGGTCACCATGCCATCGAGGAGTGGTTTGAAGATGTTCTTGCTGAAGACATCAAAGACCTTCATGTAGGCTCAGGTGAACTCGGGACATCTGACACCCTGGCCCCGCCTCCTTTTGCTCAGTTGGAACCTACCGGTGAGCAAGGGGCATTTGATGAGATGGCTTGGGTGAGGGCGCGCCTAGAATAGGTTTGGGGAGCGGTAGCTGGGCGCATTGGGATGCCTGCTTTTTCTCCTAGATGTTTGCTTCCCTCTAAGCGATAGCGGGAGACCGAGGCTAGCAGCTCAGAAGGGGAGGCGGTCAAGAAGGTCCGTCACGAGGAGGTGATGGAGACCATTAAATGGCGGAGGACCAACCCACGGCTACTCTTGCGTCGACTCCGAGGGTAACTTCCTTTGTGACTAAGGCTATTACGCCCGCTCTGGTTACTGTGTCGGGGGCGATTCTATTAGCTTCGGAGGCTACCCCATCGACACTTGTTGTGGGGCACCATGTGGGGGCTCCAACCTCTTAAACGACTATATCGGGATGTAACCTTTTAATGCGCTCTCTTCGAGTACAAGGTTGAACTTGTATCACATGACATTTGCGTTGCTCTGATGCAAGCATGGCTGAGGAGGTGACCCCTATTTCTTCCACCGAGGAGGGAGGGCACCAAGTCGAAGAGGAGTTAGACGATCCAAGTAAGAGTGATGTCGAGATTCGTCAACCCGCTGATGTTGACTTGCTAGTTGTGACTTTTACAGCGGTTACTGCTGACACTTCTTCTATATTTGCAGTTGGCTTGACCTTCAGAACAACTGGTAGAGAGGATCCTCCCTCTAAGGCTGATTGGTCGGCAGGGGAGGGAGATGAAGGAGAGGAAGAGAGGGACAAAGGAGATGACTCTTTGACCCACGGGGAGACGTCAAGCCAGGAGGAGGAGGTGTCGGCTCATGAAGAAGTGTCAGACCCAACAAGAAGAGGCCCCGACTCTCGAGGAGACATCAGCTCTTAATGAAGCATCAACCCAATAGGCGGAGGCTCTAACTCAGGAGGAAACATTCGCTCAGCTAGTTGTCATTTCATCGTCTCCTACTTCAGTGACCGTTGAGGCTACCACCAAACCCGCGGTCGATACTTCAATGGTGTCGGCCGGGCCTTTGGTCTTGGCAGTATCTACCACCACTCCCACCATCGTGGACTCCCTCGCCTCGAGCTACGACTTCGATTAGACGTTTGACGTTAGTGCGGATGAGGCTACCTGCTCTCCTGTGGCTTGCTCACGTAAGAGATCAGTGGATCGAGTCATTGCCAACTTCCAGGACACCCTTGCTGACAGCATCAAGCTCGTGTTGGAAGAAAGTTGTCCTTTCGAGGAGTTCAAGGAGATTCTTGACTTTCACATGGGTTTCTTGGTCAAGATGCTTGGTGCATCTGCCACCAATCCATAATATGCGCGCTTGGAGGAATCAGAGTTGACTATCCGAGAGTTGCTCGCCCTTTGTGCTAAGGGTTTTGAGATCATCCACCTTGCATCCGACGAGGTTCAAGTGGCCTTAAAGGAGCGGGAGCGTAGACTGGGGGAGAAGATGTCGTTAGAGATGCAGCTGAAGGAGGAGCTGGAGTGTATTATCACCGAGGATGAGCGGGCGGATCTAGAATGTCACAAGGCAAACTCTAGTATATCCAATCTGTCAGCGGAGATAGCGAAGGTGAAGTAAGTTATCACTGAGGCGTAGGTTCTCCTGGCTACTAAGGAGTAGGCCCACGAATAGCTGATGGGGAAATTGGAAGAGCTCAGGTCTCGACAACGATTGGTTGCCGATAAGGTCGAGGAGAAAGACCAGGTCCTCAAAGAGGTAAGGACCGACGTCCAGGACTTACTCTCATGCTCTGAAGTGGACATCCGTAAAGAAGTCCTGAGCAGGCTCGAGTGTAAACACATGCAAGAGATCCAGGAGGTGGAGTCACGATTGAGAGATTTGTAACTTTATTTGATCGTATCATTGTACCTAAATCTCTCTTCATGAATGAAATCATTTCAATCATTGCTCCCTGTATTCCATGTGCATGTATATTTTTTTATTACTGTTTTGGTTCCTACAGTAGGTGAGCCCCAATCATGAGTGAGCTCAATATGAGCGAATCCTAACCGTAGGCGGATTTGAACTGGGCGAGT
>NC_033798.1:22998094-22998854 GCF_001876935.1 Asparagus officinalis | reverse complement strand
AATTTAAACAATTTCGAGTTGTAGGCGAGCTTGAGATGAGTCCGAGCCGTGGTCCCACTCCAATTCGGTTCCAACCTTGGGCGGACTCGAATTAGGCAGGTTGAAATTGTCCGCGAGCCTAAATCATCAGGCGAGCTTGAGCTAGGCGGACTCAAACCACATGGTAAACTTAAGTCAAAGGCGAGCTCAGACTGGGCGAGCTCAACACATCTCGCGGGTCAAAACAGCAAGCGAGCTAGGACCATTAGGCGGGTTTGAGCTAGGCGAACTCGAGTTATAGGGCGAAATCAAGTTATAGGCGAGCTTCGAATCGGGCGGGCCACGTGCCCATTCGCGGATCTATGTGCTCGCCAGCTAAGATAACGTGGGCACGTCGCTTCGCATTAAAGACGGCATAATGGAGGCTCTTTGTCTTCCACACTCGATCTGAGTCGTTGGCTACAGATTGTGTCAAAAAACTGTCAGATCTCGATCGTTGGTGCGGGATTCCGAATCGCCTTGCCTCCCTTGTGACCGTTTGATCTGAACTGTTGAATCGAACGGTGGGAGAGCGTTTGGGCCGTTCGTTATATAGCTCCCTTCTTCCTTGTTGGAGAGGCCATGGTGTTCATTGTTTCCCTCTGAGAATTTTTCTAAGAAAAAACCAAGATCTTTCTTACCGCATCTAGGATGGCACTGTGAATAAAGGTACCCGTCTCGAAGAAGAGGGGGAGGAATGCTTCTCCCTCCGCTGCCACTGAGGTCGTCGCTGCTGGCGGGG